>NW_015634043.1:47679-49378 GCF_001515625.1 Sinocyclocheilus rhinocerous
AATTAGTTAATTTACAAGCTTCCTTACAAACGGGTGCATAGTTATTATTATTATTATTATTATCATCGTTATTATAATTATTATTTACTCTTACAGTTACGTGATGCGTTTCTGGTCTCAAATTGTAGCTTTTTACTTCTTACAGTTTATAAATGTGTGAATTTCTGTCATGATGGTTCTTTTCCATAACACTGAATGTTTTAACAAAGGTAATAAAGAGTTGGTTATTATTATTAAGTCTCTTTCCGGCTCAGACTGCATAGGTTAAGCTTATGGGGCTGTCACGTGATGAACGAACGACTCGAAAAACCCGAAGACTCGAGATGAACTAATCAATTCTCTTTCCGGCTCAGACTGCATTGGTTAAGCTTATGGGGCTGTCACGTGATGAACGAACGACTCGGAAAACCCGAAGACTCGAAACAGGTGAACTACTTGACTAATTCCAGTACAGAACCTATAGGATGTTGCGCATGCGCGACTGAACGAATCACTCCCCGAGACGACTCGTTCTTCCCGAGTCACATTAAAGATTAGTTCAAAATGGAACGAATCGTTCAAGAACGACCCAACACTAGTGCTTTGTCGTGTATTGAATGTATTTATCCTGCTGTCGATGAGTGTTTAAGTCATAGTCAAGTTAAGTCAAGTCTAGTCTTCGTTTGTTTGTATTTTGCATTACACTTTGTTCTGCACTTGGATTCACTACGCTCGCCTACAGTGGATTATCATTACAGTTATTAAACTGGTCTTACTCATTTCACATGTAATAGGGGCATTTAGAAAGGAGCACTTAAAGCAGACAAGCAAAAATGGCCCATTTAAAATAAAAAAAAAATGAAATGTGACAACATGCAACATGTGAGGCATGTAACATGACTGCTTAAAATGTTATCTGATCTAATCAAAATTATACAAGATAATTTAAATATGTTGTCAATAAAAGACAATTATTAACTTTGTCATATAAAATAATGGCATTTTTAGCAATTAAAAAATAAGCTTATTTTGTAGTTTGATAATGAATACACAACAAAAACAAAGCTATACGTCACATAATATGATTGATACAATGAAGTTCTGTCATATTAATCACAGTAACAGTCCTTTATTCCATTAACTTTTTGCTTAATAACAGATTCAACTGCTTGAAACCTGATGATGCAATTGCATCTACATATGATAATTTTCCCTCCTTTCAACACAACCAATCATGTAGTAACATTTTTCCATTAACTTTTGAGCAGGTCCACAAAAATTCTGCAGATTTGTTTTCTGCAGACATTTCCCAAGCATCTTCCATCCCTCAGACTACTTACGCAAACGTTGATCACACTACAAACAATACAAAATTATAATGCTATAAGAAACAGAAAAGATTAATTCATTGTTTACCTGGGTCTTCAGTCTATGATTAGCTCACCTCACCTCTTATCTGACAAGTCTTCGGGTTTGAGTCGTTCGTTCATCACGTGACAGCCCCATAAGCTTTAACCTATGCAGTCTGAGCCGAAAGAGAATTGATTAGTTCATCTCTCTAGTCTTTCGAATCGTTCGTTCTTTTGCCACGTGACAGCATTAGATAGAGAAATTTGTTAATTTACAAGCTTCCTTACAAACGGGCGCATAGTTATTATTATTATTATTATTATCATTATTATAATTATAATTATTATTTACTCTTACAGTTACGTGATGC
>NW_015634043.1:49761-50025 GCF_001515625.1 Sinocyclocheilus rhinocerous
CTTTTTACTTCTTACAGTTTATAAATGTGTCAATTTCTGTCATGATGGTTCTTTTCCATAACACTGAATGTTGTAACAAAGGTAATAAAGAGTTGGTTATTATTATTAAGTCTCTTTCCGGCTCAGACGGAATAGGTTAAGCCTATGGGTCTGTCAAGTGATGAACGAATGACACGAAAAACCCGAAAACTCGAGAGATGAACTAATCAATTCTCTTTCCGGCTCAGACTGCATAGGTTAAACTTATGGGGCTGTCACGTGATG
>NW_015634043.1:50770-57521 GCF_001515625.1 Sinocyclocheilus rhinocerous
TTACCGTTTTATTGGATTTTGTGTCAAATAGCAGTTTTTGTGTAAATAGTATTTACTTATGTTTTAATATATAAAAAAAATATGAATAAGTCTTTGATTTCTTTCTTTCCATTGATGCACATTATTGTTTCCAAGTAAATTTTCTAAAAAGCGTCTTACAAATATTATTGTTTAAATTGCATTTATGAAGTCTATTTTATGAACAAAAGAACATTGAATACTGTAATATTCTAAAGGCTTTATTATTATTATTATTATTACTACTACTTGAAAATAGGACACAACCACTTTTTTGAATATTCCACTAGAGGGCACACGTACATCATTACAGATGAATCAAACCGTTAGCTATAAGAGAATGTCTTCATTTAAAGGTAACGTCAAGAGACGATGTTGTAAAGTAGTAATTTTTCATTGATTGTGGTAGGCTATAATAACACTTGCTGGATTTGTGCTGGTCAGACGAAGTTGAAAGAGCATTTAAACACAGCTAGGATTATTTTAATAAACTCTGCTAATTTTGCAATGGCTTCGTCTCCTGCTTTCTGCTCTTCTACTTGTAGTGGTGGGAAGTTCGGATCATTTTACCGATTCGGACCTTTGAGTCTCGTTCAGCAAAATGAACGAATCTTTTTTCGAGTCATTTCGTTCATTTCGTTCATTTTAACAAAATATAATTAAAATGTTACGTGTTACTTCCCTAATATGTCTACTACTTACGCAAACGTTGATCACACTACAAACAATACAAAACTGCTATAAGAAACAGAAAAGATTAATTCATTGTTTAGCTGAGTCTTCAGTCTATGATTAGCTCACCACCTCTTATCTGACAAGTCTTCGGGTTTGGGCTTATGGGGCTGTCACGTGATGAATGAACGACTCAAACCCGAAGACTCGAGAGATGAATTAATCAATTCTCTTTCCGGCTCAGACTGCATTGGTTAAGCTTATGGGGCTGTCACGTGATGAACGAACGACTCGGAAAACCCGAAGACTCGAAACAGGTGAACTACTTGACTAATTCCAGTACAGAACCTATAGGATGTTGCGCATGCGCGACTGAACGAATCACTCCCCGAGACGACTCGTTCTTCCCGAGTCACATTAAAGATTAGTTCAAAATGGAACGAATCGTTCAAGAACGACCCAACACTAGTGCTTTGTCGTGTATTGAATGTATTTATCCTGCTGTCGATGAGTGTTTAAGTCATAGTCAAGTTAAGTCAAGTCTAGTCTTCGTTTGTTTGTATTTTGCATTACACTTTGTTCTGCACTTGGATTCACTACGCTCGCCTACAGTGGATTATCATTACAGTTATTAAACTGGTCTTACTCATTTCACATGTAATAGGGGCATTTAGAAAGGAGCACTTAAAGCAGACAAGCAAAAATGGCCCATTTAAAATAAAAAAAAAATGAAATGTGACAACATGCAACATGTGAGGCATGTAACATGACTGCTTAAAATGTTATCTGATCTAATCAAAATTATACAAGATAATTTAAATATGTTGTCAATAAAAGACAATTATTAACTTTGTCATATAAAATAATGGCATTTTTAGCAATTAAAAAATAAGCTTATTTTGTAGTTTGATAATGAATACACAACAAAAACAAAGCTATACGTCACATAATATGATTGATACAATGAAGTTCTGTCATATTAATCACAGTAACAGTCCTTTATTCCATTAACTTTTTGCTTAATAACAGATTCAACTGCTTGAAACCTGATGATGCAATTGCATCTACATATGATAATTTTCCCTCCTTTCAACACAACCAATCATGTAGTAACATTTTTCCAAAATGAACAGTTCCATTAACTTTTGAGCAGGTCCACAAAAATTCTGCAGATTTGTTTTCTGCAGACATTTCCCAAGCATCTTCCATCCCTCAGGAGAACGTGTTGAGAAGTAGTGTACATAAAGAGACAAAAACCATGGTTAACAGTGACACATTGGTGCATATATCCGTAATGTGGAATAAACACAGTATGTATAATCACAGTTTTATCTATAAACATTAATTATTGCAGAAGTCTTGAAAGGAAGAGCTCACAGTTCTTATCTGTTACCCCTCTGTTAGTGGTTTTCTTTTAGGTTACTGCACTAGAATGCATAGAAAATACAATATATGATGATTGTTTTTCATGACAATGCATAATATTATAATTATATGTATTTTTATTTTTTTTAATATGTGTTATGCTTTTGATTGGAATATACACATACTACAGTATGATAGTCAGGTCAGATATAATGTTACATTCACACTGTTGTATGGTGACAATTTATAGAGATGGAAAACCCAAAAGCTCACATAAAGCGAGCATATAAAAAAAGTCATAAAGTCAAAGTCATACAGCATAACTTAAATAGAACTCACTGAAAATCCAAAAAAGCCTTACATGATAAACATTTAAAAAAAATAATAATTAAAAAAAACAAAATTAATTTTATTGATCAAGCATCAGTAACTAGAACACAACCTTGTGAGTTGCTTTGTCTACTGCCTTCCAAGGCAACATCCTGAAAACAACTGAATTTAAACATAATATAGAAAAGATTTAAAACATTCTATGATACAATATGTCAAATAACGTTCCACACAGAAGACTGAGAAATGTATTTAAATAAAGAATGCGAGTAATGATACGATACTCTAATAAAAATAAAAATACACATTTTTAGTTATTTATAAAACATTATTATTTAATTCTAAACAAGCAACATTTCTCTAACCTCAACCACTATCTTGGATTGGATATTTTCACTGAGCCCATTAAAATTTATTATGGAATTTATGGAAATTCCTTATTTATAATTGTTGCTTAGAATTCAGACAACAAAGGTTTCTAAGACAGCAGTATAATTATCTTTTTGAACAGCCTTTGTGTCAGGTTAATGATGCCTTAAAAATGTCACCTAATAAGCAAGTCAACAAGATTTAAAATGGAGCCATATTAATATTGAGTATACTCAGTTGACCTAGTTGAAAATAAGGTTGAAAAAAGCAAGGAGGTTGACTTTTTTTTTTGTATAATCATTGCCACATCTTGCCTCAACTTAAAATGCCACATGGATTCAATTTGGTATGTGGAAATATTTGTTTATTATTATGGCATGTGTAATTCTGCTTTGTTCAGCTGTTTTGATGTGGGGTCTTTTCACTCTTTTCATTTATTAACTGGTCAGGTGTGGGTATCTTTTAAAATGCTATACTTCAAACATCCAAAATGTCTGCATATGCATAAGACAGTTGAAATGATAAATATTCATAATTAACAAGCAAACACTTGATCAAATATTATTTAAAAATATGAAGCTGGCCATCAGGTATACGTGGCTTCTGTGTATGCCCATTCTTATACTTTTTCAGGTAATGTCTTGAAAGTCATGCATAATTTTTAAATGGAAGCCTAAATCTTAAGGATTTTTTTTCCAATTTGAGAAAGAGTTCAAAAAAGCTGTGAGCTCTAAAAAGGTAATTCTAGGAACTAAGTCTGATGTCACAGAATTACTAGACAATACTAGAATTCCAACACTTTCAGCATTTAAAAAAAAATCCCCTCTAAATTAAATGTTAAACTACTGACATTTATACAAGACTGAAGATAGTTCAGCCTACTGTTGATATGGTGAAAGTATTCAGAATGGTACAGAACATTGTAAAGACACCAGATGATGGGAGATTGTCACTAAAATGGACAGATTAGAGAGTGATGGCAGAGGACTGGGTGCATGGGTGATTTGTTTTGAGCAAACTGTTCAGTAGCATAAGTAGCACAACTCCTTTCAACTGAAATACATAGAACCAGAGCTGATCTTCTCTACATGTTCCAAATAGCACCTTCTATTGATCAAGACTGGAACAATTGGACAAATGCACAGTACACACACACACACACACACACACACACACACACACACACGCACACACACACACACAAAGAAAGAGAGAGAGAGAGATGTACCACAGTTAAGTCAAGCTCAGAAACATGTAATCATTTAACTGCAGAGATAAACCCTATAATTAAAATTACTTTTACTTAATTTCACTTTGCGTTTAACATGTTCAAATATCACCTTAATGGACAATAAGAAATTCTAAGTTTTAGAAATTCAATAACCAATGTCCTTTATGTTTGCTGTACCTCATATGTTCGATGTTTCTCTTCATATGAAGAGTCTGTTTCCCTGACCACTATGGCCTTAGTCACCAGCATATCAGGGTGCTGTTGTTTGGCCTCCTGTATTGCCATGGCGAGAGCCTGCAGAAAGTTAGTTTTAATGACAGTAAAGTGATTTTAATATACATGTACCATTACATTATTTGCTGACCTACATAGTATGCTAAATTAGGTTTAGTGCTTTCCAAATCATACTATATTATAAAAAGTTTTGGGTGAATTTTATACTAGTAGAACATTGTCTTTTAGTCAGGGTAAGCAATCATGAAAGGGCTATGTGGTTTCTACATTTATTTATTGCATATTAAAATTTACCAGCACTGGTCATCTGGCTTCCTTCATATTTAATGAGTACATACTTGACCATCACTATACATACTGTACATTACATCTACATGTCTTTGCTTACCTGATGTTGATCCACATCATCATCTCCTGTTATGATGATCCTTTTTTCAATCCTGGTCTCTGCATAACCTCCTTTCACTGTCTGAAACCAGTTAAAAACATTAAAGAATTTAATCTCCGACAAAAGATTTCATCAGCTGCCATTTTTATAGTCTTTCGCCACCATTCTGTTTATTTAAAGCTTTTTTTATTTATTTAAATATTCACTGTAGTGTCTGGACCAATCAGACATACCATTTTTCATTTGATTTAACAAATCAATTATTCATTAGATTAACAAACATTCACAGACCCCTCACCCAATAAACATACTGGGTGCCAAGATGTCTGTGAACGAGGCCCAGGACCCTGGTTACCATGGCAACTATGATACCTTTGCTAGACCAGAGTTGTTCTTCTTCTGCTAAGAAGTGTGTTGGAGCCTGAGCCAGTGCGGGCGTGCCCGGTGGGCTCCAACACATAGCCAGTCAGCCTGCGGTTCTGTTAGATTCTGAGAAGATGAGGATGTGAGCTAGCACCCCTCTAAGGACACCCTAAGTCTGCGCCAGGCCTCGGGCCTTGACTTTCCATTCACCAAAGATCCTAGGATCTCAGCTGATGTCTCTCTTAGCTCTTTTTCACTTTCCACTGGGAAGAAACTCCCAGTCATCATCGAGTCAGAACATCTTTGGAGTTCATCACTCTTCAAACCCGGAAGAAGGTGATCGCGACTCCTACACCACCGAACCTCCAAACCATCGAGACTTTCATCCGAGACTGCATCTGTACGCTCGTTCCAGGCCAAGTCAATGCAAGTATCGTACATTTAACTAAACGAAACAGAGGTTTAGTAAAGCTGTAGACCCCGTTATAAACGGCGCTGATGGTTTTACTCAGGTGGTTAACTGACTCTTTTCATAGCTTCATTCTCTGGTTGTCCTGATGGTTTCATCCATCAAGTCACATTTGCCCTTTCCCCTGTATGAGTGATTGTTTGTTTGTTTGTTTGTTAGACTAGTTTGTGTTAGTGTTTAGTTAATAAAACTCTTGTGCACAAATTACATGAGTTTCTGATTCTGCCTTGCAAATTAATTGTCCCTTTACGATTTTGAACCTTACTACATGCTCAAATGCATTAATACTGTAGGAAAGTATTTTCTGTGGCCACGGAAATATTTCTTTCCTAGAGTTGATATGAACTTACACTGAATGTTCGCTGGACGAACAGATTGGTTGATGGCAATTTAATTCTGCTACAGGTACTACTGGCCGCTGACATAAATAATTGTAATTAATCATAATTAATTGTAATTATTTATATACATTTCCCTTTTGAGCTAATTTGCTACATCACCTTATTAATGTTTGCAGAGAAATCGACCTGTTTACTATGTACAACTTTTGAAGTTATGTCAAGCTGAATAATAATGGTGTGTTGGCTCAGAGGGCATAATGGGCCTCATTTATCAATCGAACGTAGAACTGAGCGCAGATCCGTGTGCACAAATCAACTTACGACAGAGTTCACATGTGATTCATGAAACATTCGTATGCCGCCAATCTCATACTAATGATCGCACGTTGATAAATGTGGCGGCAGAAAACAATCGTCATTTGAATATCACACCCCTAAAAACACCCCGGTTTAGAAGCATTCATT
This sequence comes from Sinocyclocheilus rhinocerous, assembly GCF_001515625.1. NCBI lineage: Eukaryota > Metazoa > Chordata > Actinopteri > Cypriniformes > Cyprinidae > Sinocyclocheilus > Sinocyclocheilus rhinocerous. The sequence continues at coordinate 57,016 of NW_015634043.1, forward strand.
ATAAACAACATACAGTGGCATTCATTATAAACAACATACAAATGTCAAGCAAAACTGAAACGGCATTGGGCTCACAAGCCTGTCTCATACCATGAGAATCCAAATGTTTCCATTTTTGCCATATTTGTAACATTTGTTTGCATAACTATTATTCATTATGTAGCCTAAACATGGCTTTATACTTCACTCATGTTCTAATATCTGTGTAAAATCCTTCACATGCGCAAAAATGTTTGTTTGGGCACTGCACACTGATTTTACAGCGGACCTTTTAAAGGGGTCATATGATGCGATTTCAATTTTTCCTTTCTCTTTGGTGTGTTACAAGCTCTTGGTGCATAAAGAAGATCTGTAAAGTTGCAAAGACTAAAGTCTCACATCCAAAGAGATATTCTTTATAAAAGTTAAGAGTCAGCCATGCCTACCTAAAACGGCTCATTCTAACACGCCCCCACATGTCTACATCACAATGTGGGAAGATTTGCATAACGCCGCCCAAATGTTCA
>NW_015634043.1:58390-63598 GCF_001515625.1 Sinocyclocheilus rhinocerous
GACCTTTTAAAATAAACAGTGTAACTTTTATGTTTGGTTGACTGCATTTTAGTTTGATGATGAATGGTTGAAATGTCAGGCAACGGTAGAACTAATGTAGTTTGTGTGTGCGTGAGGCGCCTGTGCGATCAGATTGATTAAATCAAATAAAGATATAAAGAAAAGTAATAAAATGCATTAAGAGTGTCACAAAAACGAGCGTAGCCTATACTTGTTGCAGTGTTTTTTTTTCTTCCTTTTGTTAATCTGTTAATTATATTATAGCCTATTATATATTGTGTGTGATCCTATTTATTTTATTCCTTTTATAGACTTAATTTCTGTTTTTCTCCTTTCACTGAAGCGCTGCAGCTGCATGATGCGACAATTGAATCCTCATGGTCTTGTTTATGCTGCTATTTGTGCATATAAAGCTAAAGCCCTGTATATATAAAAAAAAAAAAAGACATTCTAATATTACTGGTTAACGATCGACTAATGAGCTTCGTTTGACGGTCAGGAAAAGAAAAATGAACAAAATGCTGTCATTCTACAATGCTCCACCATATTTACTATGCTGCGCACAAGTTCAGGTAACTCAATAACTTGCGTACATGAGCTGAGACCAGACGTGAGATTTGATCGTAGCCACTGCTCACGTCCATATTGATAAATTCCAAGTTTTGCGTTGAAACGACCGTACGCCCAATTTTCTGTCATACGTTCATTACGTAAATGAGGCCCATTGTTCTTAAACTCAAGGTGACGTCTCTTACCTTGGTCACTTGAGTCGTGGTTGCTGATGTAATGTTTTCCGTAGTGACGGTGACAGGAGAAGCAACAAAGTGTCTTTCCAGACTGTTTGACCTTACCTGAAATACAACAATGTGTTATATGTTTTACTGTTAAACAGTTTTGCCCCTCTCCCCTTTGCAAAGCAATAAATAAATAAATATCACACAGACAACTGTACATACAGTACACAATTAGTAAACCACTATTCAGATCCTTTGCTATGATACTAGAAATTTAGGTCAGATGCATCCCATTTACAAGGCACAGATCTGGGGAAGGCTACAAAAAATCTCCTTCATTGAAGGCTGCTAAGATTGGCCTTCATTATTCTTAAAAGGAAGAACAATTTTGGAACAACCAGGAATTTCCTAGAGCAGGCCATCCAGAGCATCTCCAGAAATCATTTGTGGAACAACCAGAACCCTGTAGTCCATCAGTCCAGAAAAACTGAAAAAGCATTTGAGCATTTGTACAGTGCTCATACGCACATTGTCCACTCATTAACTCGCGTCGCACAAGCAGCCCCCTCTCAGTGCAGCACTCAGTCATGTATGGAACACAAAGGAGTTCCAGTCGCTCACTCATTCAGGTGTTATAAGCAGGCGTGCCTTTGAGCAGCGGTCAGCCGTGTATAAATAATACATATCTATGAATCAATCCAGTTTCCAGTTTAAATGAACACTAGAGGCAGGAAAACAGACAACTTTTATTCCTTTTCAGACAATGTATGATTTACATGGCCAGAGTTTCGATTAAGAAAGACAAATTTTTGAGCAAGGTTTGAAAACTTTGAACGTTAGCATCACATATAACATATGGATGTTTATATGCGAAAACTCCTTTTACATGAAAATCTTTCTCCTTCACCCAGCTATGCCATCTTCAAGAAGCCTCTTGTTGCTTATATCACATATGGATGTTTTTCCATCCTGATGATCCGACGATAGCAGCTCGCATCTCAGCATGTCTAACAGACATTTCTTGTTGGATGACGGACCATCACCTTCAACTCAACCTGGCTAAGACAGAACTGCTTGTGGTTTCAACAAACCCATCACTTTATCAAAATTTCACCATCCGCTTTGGATAAAAGCGTCTGCTAAATGACTAAATGTAATGTAAATATACAACTTTATGTGTATGGGTTCCCTTTCAAGACTTGACATATCGAGACTCGAGACATATCGACATTCGAGACTCGACTAGTCACTTGGGCGAAAACTCCTTTTACCTAAGAATCTTTCTCCTTCACCCAGCTATGCCATCTTCAAGAATCCTCTTGTTGCTTACTGTTAAAATCTGCTCTTCAGAGGATGGTGCCTGGATTGCTGTTCCCTGTCTTCAGGAAGTTCCAACCGCTCACACGATGTAAGCAGCCCCTGCCACAGAGCTGCTGCCAGGTGTGTTCGGAACACAGGAAAATTCCAATCAGTCACCCGTTCACTCAATACAAGCAGCCCCTCGCCTCAGTGCAGCGGTCAGAGTAGAAAAAACCCAGTCGCACTTATTTATGCGATGCAAGGAGCCTCCTGCTTTTAAGCAGCACCACCCATGAAAATAGTGAAGTTCCACTCCCTCACTCATTAACACAATGTAAGCAGGCCCCTGCCTCAGCGCAGCGGTCAGCTGTGTATAGAGCACAAAGCAGTTTTCGACCGCTCCCTCTTTCTCAAGCAGTGTATGCAGAGCTCCTTTTTAAAGACACTACCAGATCCTTCCTCACACTGAACCTAGTAACACTGGATTAGAGCCCTCTGTGATTGTAGCATTGTCCCCACAGCAAATGCTTTATCACAGGTCTCCTACGCAACTTTGGACAAAATAAAACATGCAATATCGTCACAATATAATATGTGTAACTTCTCTGTCTGGGCAACAGCCTCAAAGACCATTTGCCGAACTCCAAAATTCAGACTCATGGCTACCCTCAGCAGCTCAGCCTGTTCAGCCTGCCCATCCTCAGGTACAGCCACAGCATCAGCCGATTCCAGTGTAACCTGCACCCACGCATATGCAGCCACTACATCAACCAGTTGCTGTGCAGTCTATGCCAGCTCCCATTCAGCCTGTAGCAGCTGAACCAGCGATGCATCCTGAGTGTCTTTTTCAGCCACTACCTCTGGCTCCACCTCCCTGGCCTGGACCACAACTACAGTATTATTATCCTGTCAATCCTGTGGCACCTGGACTGATGGAAATAGCCACTGCTCCCTCCCCTGGCATACCCAAACCAAGCTGGCAGTCTTCTCCTAAGAGAATGCGAGTGATTTCCTGATGCTTAAGGACTAGACAGTATCCTTGGCCCTCAAAGGCATTTGACTGAGGACTAAAAGTATCAGGTGCTCTTAGATCATCTAGAACTGCCTGCTGCTTGCCAGGTAGCTAAGAGGTATGTTAACATCCAATTTCCCTAGACCAGTTCTATGCCCTAGAGCAGAGGTATGGTCAGCCAAGACAGCTAATTCATTGTGAGCTAAGAGCTATTCTGAATGCACCAGCCATTCAGCCAGGTGGTGCTCAAAGTGCCAGTTCCAGGACTTACACCTTGCCAGAGTTTGTTGAATAGCTGGAAAGAAAGGCTCAGGCCATTCAAATATCAAGGCGTGTAACAGGGTCAGTTCATGCAGAGCCACTTTGACGAGAGCATAAACCCTTTCCTCACCCTAAAGCCAAGGCAGCCACAATTCTGTCAGCTTCTGTCACTAAAACAAATTCCTTGTATGCGTAAACATACCTGGCAATAAATCTCATTCTGATTCTGATTCTCAGAGGCAGTGAACAATCTAAAGCCAACAGTGTGCCCTCTAGCTCCCTCACAGACATTAAATTGGCAGCTACAGCTAACAACCTACTGCAACAACCATGAGCATTATCTCAATGCTTGTGCCTTTTGCAAGCTGAACCACATTCAAAGAGGAAGCTGGATTAAAGAGCACAATAAATGCTGGAGATGTGGACGAGAACACAAACAAGACAGCTGTACATTCAAGAAAACATGCCCTACATGTAGGGGGCTTCACCTGCTTGTTCTGCATGAAGTTTTACTTTCTGTGGAGAACCAAAAAATATTTATAGTTAACGCAACCACTACTCATGTTTACTTAGATCAGGCCACTCACTCAGGCAGAAAGTTGTTAAAAGTTGTCCCGGTGAGACTCCGCAGTGGCAAAAGATTTCTGGACACCCATGCAATGTTAAATGATGGTTCTGAACGAACAATCATACTACCAAGAGCAGTCAAGCATCTGGGTCTAAAAGGATCTGAGAAACTGTTAAATCTTAGGCAGGGTTGGGAGGCTTACATTTAAAATGTATTCCGTTACAGTTACAAATTACTTCATTAAAAACTAATACAAACTATAGTAAAAAGTATTTGAAACTATTACAAATTGTGTCTTGTTTCACCATCTAGATATTACAGCCCGTATATATATATTTATATAAAAGGCTATGCAGACATCTAGTGACTATACAGTTTAGTATTACGATTTTATTTTTATTTTATTTCTTTAACATGTACAAGCAAAAATAAATATAGTTTATACACAACATTAAAAAAAATTACACCATACATATAGTCTATTTTAAAATAAGCCTACATGTCGAAATATATGTGAAATGCTATGATCTTTCTTTATTTCATTGACTGATCTGGGGTGGGGACTCTCGTGTTAATTTCTACATTTTCCAGCTCATTTTCCACTAGAAAACTTACACACAACTGCAGTCATGCACACCATGGAATTTTAAATCACTAACAAACACTAAATTTTAGCTAACATGATGATTTTCATGCTAGTCGTACCTGCAAATGTTCAAGTTGGTGGAGTAGCCTTTGTTAAAGCAAGAGTCTTCATGCATAGCTTACGCTGTACAACTATGTTATTTCCTTTATCCTTTTTGAAGAAAAAATAACTGAAATTTCCAGACATGAAAACGTTTTTCCCAGCAGGAAGCACTGTAATTAACAGTAGCAGCGTCTCATCCCGCCTTTGAGGAGAATAATTGTAGACGGGTGTTATTTGCACACACACCAGCAGGGGGCTCAAGTGAGTCAACACGTGTCAACAGAACCAGAAACGTCTCGGGTTACTTATGTAACCATGGTTCCCTGAGGGGAACGAGACACTGCGTCCTCTAGGGGTCGCTATGGGGAACGCCTCGTCGTGACCCGTGTCTGAAGCCTACATTGAAAAAACACCAACTTGTTTGGCCGGCGAAAAGCTGAGCTCACGTGCGCTTGCGGAGGAATGTAAACACTCAGGAGAATGAACGAGCAAAACTCCCGCGGCGAATAGAACGGCCTGCAGTTAACGAAGAGCGCTTCTGGATCAGTACAACACATCTTCTTTAACGCTGTAACATCTGTACATCACCTTTCGTTGATGTAAAAACATGTCCCACCGCCGCGCGATTTCCCCGTTGATTCTGCGT
>NW_015634043.1:63658-69784 GCF_001515625.1 Sinocyclocheilus rhinocerous
GCTCTAAACAGCTGAAAGCCCGGCAGATGTAGCGCGCTGTCCGGAATGGCGTCATTCAGCCAGGTTTCCGTGAAACACAGAGCAGCAGAGTTTGAAAAATCCTTTTTTGTCCTGGAGAGCAGAAGAAGTTCGTCCGTTTTGTTTGGTAGAGAGCGGAGATTCGCCAGATGGATGCTAGGCAACGGCGTTCGAAATTCACGCTGCCTGAGCTTCATGTATGGCATTCGGACGGGATCTTTAACATGACGTTGTAACATGCACTCGTTTCAATGAACGTGACATCTGCGTCTGTCGAACGTGACGTCTGCGTCTGCCGAACGTGACGTCTGTGTCTGTCGTACGTGACGTCTGCGTCTGCCACATTACAGTTCGTCTGCGTCTGCTGCAAGGGTTTCCAGCACTTTCCATACAGTTATTCATGCTTTATTATTCCTATTCATTCTCTATTATTGTTTTCACTTATTCTCAATTATGTTTAATTAGCTATTAAGTGCTTTTTACCTTTCTTATGTAGCCTATAGCTTTTTTCCAAATGGTAAATACTAATTTATACAAATGATATTAAGATTTCTATATGCCATTGTACAGAAAAACATCAAATAAAAATACATTAAAATAATAAATATTTTGAGATAGAGTGGCAAAGAGTTTCAGACTTTCTATTTAGTTTTTTTTAATGTACTTGAAACAAGGACGGCTTACTTTTTTTTTTTTTTTTTACCATTTGCATGTATGAATTTTTTCCCAAATTTGAATTTACCCAAAAATAAAACAAAGTTGACAACATCCAAAAAAAAGAGAATTTAAATCACACTTAAAGAAGAAGATATCTTGCAAAACAAATGGAGGAATTGTTTCCATTTTTACTGACAACCAACAATGAATATCAAACCAGAATTTAGAAGTAACCTCTCAGTAAAAGAATAGGTGATCAAATGTTTCAGGAAAAGAATAACAAGAACCACATGGGTCCACTTAAAAATTAAATCTTTTCTGTATAAAATCACTAACAGGGTAAATCCTAAACATAATTCTGTAATGTGTCACCTTGACCTTTGGATAAAAGGTAAAAGCTTTATCTATTACTGAGGGTTCAACATCTCTCAGAAAATAGCACTGATAATCTCCTGTGAAAATAGCTATGTTTAAATTCTTTATAAATAAGTTTGTTAATACACACTTATTATCGAAGAGATCTATATTAGCCTACATATTTTTAAGGAAGGAAGAGAAACAACAGGCCTAGATAACGGGTCAGAAAAACTGCAGTACTTTACAAAAGGTAATGGTAAACATTTTTCAGTGTTCAAATTGAGGGGGGGTCATCATTAAGGGCATCCCCATAACACCACCAATGAAACTATTTCATGAAACTATAATACTTGAAACTTAGTGAAAATGAGAATTAAATGAAAAGATTCGACTGCTGCTAGCCTATTCCTCCCATAAGCATTAAGGGATCCCCCATAACACCACCAAAAATATTTGCCTACTTTGGGGGGGTCCTCTGGTTTTGCAATGAAACCATAATTCTTGAAACTTCGTGAAAATGAGAATTAAATGAAAAGATTCGATTGCTAGCCAATTAAATTTAGAACTGCTCATGTTACATCGTATTTTATTTTTATGCGTTTTTACTGACTGTGTTTTACTGACTGTGTTTCACTCTAGTATGAGCAGATAGTTTAGTATGGGTTAATATTCCCATACTAATTAAGGATGTAAGTTGTTTTCCACTTTAAAAAAAAACAAAACAAAAACAAGTCATCGTGCCGGCGCCTCACTCGCGCAGTTAAGCATTACTGGACAACGCAGCCTGTTCTGTGGTAATGTGTCTGTCGGATATCTCTCCTTTCTAATGTAAAATACTGCAAATCATGGGATGACCTCATCATGACCACATATCAGTCCCTGCATGCAGCGGCAGCATCCCCTATGTTTGCCACAGAATGCATAGAGACCGAAATGGCTGTCCTGACATGCACAGTCTGAAAACTTTTCAGACAAAGAGCACGCTCTTAAGCCAATAAACCTGTACATTCAAATAGTCGATTAAGGTCCCCTTCTCCAGCATTAGACCCAGATCTTGGTCTGATTAGAGTGGGTGGTAGACTACGCAAAGCTGCAACAATCCCAGAAGATGCAATATGTGATGGAAGTTAATATTCCTGAATCTATATTTGCAATATAAATGAATGTATTTCACTAATAAATACATTCCTGGCCATTTTTATTTTGTCTAAGGCGACATTATTTTTTTTGTTTTGTTTTTGTTTATTAGTGTCATTTTGGATAAAGAGTTTTATAAGTAATTTGTACTGCGTTGTGACGTCATTACTGTTCAGCTGGCGCTGCATCCTCAATCTGCTTTGAGCCCGCTGAGGAGAGGTAAGCAGTTAGCGGTGCTCTCACAACATAAAGCCTGTAAAAGTTCTGTTTTAAAGGAAAAAGGATCTGTTTTAAAGTCAATGGGCTGTATCATACACCTGGCGCAATGCAGTGCCAGGCACGACGCAAGTGTTTTTTGCTAGTTTCAGCCCGACGCAGTAATAATTTTCACGTCCTGCGATACGTTGTTTAAATAGCAAATGGATTTGCGCCCATTTGTGCGTTCATGGGCATGCTGGTCTGAAAACGGGGTGTGTTCAGGCGCATTGTTGGTGCGTTGCTATTTTGAGGCAACTAAAATAGACGGCTCCATTGACCAACTAAAACCTGGTCTAAAGTCAATGGCGCAGTAGTTTTTTGTTATTTAAAGAGTGTGTTAGTATAGGCGGGTCCACGGCGCAAGTAAACATTACACACACAGGGACGCACAGCAGCACAAAAGCATGCCAAATATTACAAAATAAAAGGATTACAGTGTAAAAGATTATTATTGTGTAGGCTACATAAATATAAAAATGCCTACATGTCATAATGGATAGTCATTGCATGTATCAGAATTAGGCTACCTATTTGCTTGCGCACGAGCAGCCCCGTTTCCTCTCTGGAGACGAGTTCTGTCTTTGGTGCAAATTCCATCGTGTAGCAAATCCGCCATGGCACGAGCACAATTGGCTCTTAAAGGGAATGGGAGATGAGACTCTGATTGGCTTATTGAACGTTATGCCCAAAACACGCCCATTACTCATTAAGAGAATAGGGACAACCCTTTTAGACCATGCGCCGGGTGCGCCGACCGATTTTCCTGTCGTTAAACTAACAAAAGTGGATTTGGACACGCCCTAAGTGCACCTGCGCCGTGCGCTTTAGACCTTGAGCTTAGATCGTTAAAATAGGGCCCAATGTCTTGAATGGCTGTTTCATAAGCATGTAGTAGCGGCTGTAAAAGCCTGACTTGCTGTTCACTAGAGCAGTGGTTTTCAAACTTGTTCCTGGGGACCCACAGTTCTGCACATTTTGCATGTCTCCCTAATTTACACACCTGATACAGATCATCAGCTCATTAAGAAAGAGCTCCATGGACTCAAATGAGTGTGTCAGATAAGGGAGACATGCAGAGCAATGGGTCTCGAGGAACAGGATTGAAAACCACTGCACTAGAGGAACCGTCTCCGCGGCTCCTTCTGCAAGCAAACTTTGTACTTCGGCCCAGAGAACATGACAATCGCTGTCCTGTACCGAAGTTTGAATAATACCTCTGAAGCGAGGTGGCCTGCATATGAACTGGAACAAGTAACCTCATTCTATGGTCCGCAGGACCCAACTTGACATGCCCTTTTCAAGCTTTTGAATAAGTAGGCCCGCTATTACAATGGTAATTTTCTTGGGCACGCACTTAGGCCCTGTCCACACGAACGCGGCTATTTTTAAAACCGCAGCTTTTTCTATGCGGTTTGGCCGTTTGTCCACACGCAAATGCAGCGCCAGGTTACTGAAACCGAACATTTTTGAAAACGTCTGCCAGGGTGAAGATTTTCAAAAAATCCGGTTGCAGTGTTGTCGTGTAGACAGCGAAACCGGAGTTTTTGGCTTGTGACGTCGGAGCCTGCGCTGTTATCTCCGCCTACTGGAAACTTTTTCAGGCTTCTGATTGGCAAACATGGCTTTATGGTTGAGATTATATCGCCACCTGTTGGTTTGGCATGCTCTTGACAGTGCTTCATAGCATGCGTTTGCGTTTTCATGTGGATGGAGATTCTTTTAAAAACGGAAGAAGGAAAAACTCAGTTTATAAAAATACCCGTGTACGTGTGGACATGGCCTGAGTGGGAAGGACGGGCCCAGCATGAACAATGCTTCCATTGCCTGGAGTTAGAAGGGGAACTGGAAAGTAAGCATGGGTGTTTAGCCACCTGAGGGTGCTGTTGGAGCCCACGCTTTGATTTTAGCAAAGGCCAAGCTGGAGACAGGGCTTCGCAGACTGCTGGGAAGATGGATGAGTCAAGGAGTTGAGGGGAGACAGTGGACTCGAGGAAGGTGACTTTTTCTGCTAAGAAGACAGCTGCAGTGCAACAGTCCTCAATGAAACAGCCCCTCCTAACTTTACTTTTATGAGTGTCTGCCGGACTGTTAGGAGAGGTGGAGGTGTAGCTGCTCTATTTAAAGATGTCTATCAATGCAAGCAAGTGTCATTTGGTCAGTACTTGTCTTTTGAATATCTAGGGATTGTGCTGAAAGATGCTCCACGCATTCTGTTTATCATTATTTACGTGCATGAACCCACACACAATCGTGGACATACTTTAGATTTATTCATCAGTAGGGGTCTAAACATTTCATCCATTGTTATTAAGGACGTAGCACTATCTGATCACTTCTGTATTTTCTTTGATATATTGATCTCTGCTACCACTGAATCTAGATCTGTCTCTGTCAGAAAGAGATACATTAAAGAGAACGTCTCCAGGTTACGTATGTGTGACGAGTGGGGGCGGGGCCGAGAGCCGCGGGAACGGAACGAGGCCGGTGGAGTAATTGATAATGAGTGTGACTACGAGCTTTGTTACAGTATGTAACCATGGTTCCCCGAAGGGAACGAGACGCTGCATCGAAACTCTACGGGAACGCCTCCAGCGTGACCATGCTCTGAATCACATATGTAATCGGTCCAATGGATGGGCGAGATGTCACAGGTGGGGTGACATAGCGACCAAGAAGCATAAAAGCACGTGCGGTGAAACCGGCGTCAGCTTCTAGGAGTGAAGCAAATGCTGGCAGGGATGCCGGAAGTATGAGACGCAGCGTCTTGTTCCCTTTGGGGAACCATGGTTACATACGTAACCTGGAGACGTTCCCCTCTGATTGAGCTAATATCAACCAATCGTCGATGTGGTTGAGTCGTGAAAGTGTGGGGTGAGAGTGCAAGGCCAAAGGAAGAACTCAGTGTTGGTAAGCTTTTGCCCCCAAAAGCAAACCTCAGGAACTTCCTGTGATGAGGAAGGATAGAGACTTGTGCATCTTTTAGATCGATCGTGCCAAACCAGTTCTCGAGCCTCTTAGCACCGCTACGTTTCCGGGCGGTAACTGAGAGAAGCGCACGCCGGAGACCGCTGCGCCCTGGAACACCGGCAGGGGTGGCAGACTGATATCCTGAGGGCACTGAGGAGAGACGGGCATCGTGTGATGCGGTGTGCACCGCTCTTCCCCAGAGGGGCCTGCCCTCCGAAGTCCTGAGCCACAGCATCAGGACCCTCATAGCTGAAGTCTTCTCTAAAAATGACAGTCCTCAGACCCGCGTCATCTGCTAGGAAGACTCGACTGATAGAACCAGAGCCTGCTAAGGGCAGGACCCAAGGAGAGATGCTTGGCAGGGGCTCCCACACCGCCAGGGGACATACTAAGGGAACCAGTCTCACGAGACTGGCCTCTGGTGCACTTAGAGCGGCTAGCTCGGTGCCCTGAAGCGAGTGCAAGCATGCTGAACTTCAGTCGCCTGACTGATCTCCTGAGGGCACTGAGGAGAGACGGGCACCGTGTAATGCGGTGTACACCGCAATTCCCCAGAGGGAGCTGGCCCTCAGAAGTACTATAGGCCTTAGGCGTCAGGACGTTTTAAACGGAGACTATCCAGCGAGAATGACGGTCCGCAGAACCGCCTTCGGCCTGGGAGTGCCACTGTGACTCTAGACTCTGCGGAGTACGAGAAGTGACGCCCCCAGAATGAGGAGCTGGAACACGGTA
>NW_015634043.1:69878-74319 GCF_001515625.1 Sinocyclocheilus rhinocerous
TTTTATTCCTCAGAATCAAATGCAATCAAACAACCAGATGAGTAAACACGGTCTGGTGTGATAAGATTTATTTCAAAAATCAAAAATGATATATCTAACTTCTCATAGTCAGATAAAAACTTAATTTAATTCCTCAGAATTAAATGCAGCCAAACAACCAGACGAGTAAACACGGTCTGTTGAGATAAGCTTCATATCAAAAATTGAAAATTATATATCTAACTTCTCATAGTCAGATAAATATTTAATTTAATTCCTCAGAATTAAATGCACCCAAACAACCAGACGAGTAAACACGGTCTGGTGTGATAAAATTCATTTCAAAAATCGAAAATGATATATCTAACTTCTCATAGTCAGATAAATACTTAACTTGCGGGCTTCCGAACCCCGAGAGCGGGCGCTGGATCTGGTGGTTAAGGAAGAAGATAGGGACGCGCCCGTCTACATTCCCTCCAACGGATCCATATGCGAAACCCACGAGCACAACCGCCGCTCCGCCTCGGTGAAAGTGGGGCCGGCGCAACGAGAAACGCTCAAAAAGAAGATACTATGTCTATTTTTGAAGCAATTGATAGAAAAACAACCTGCTATCTTGACACACTTCTCACATCTTTTTTCAAAAGGGTGCTTAACTGTTTGGAGGCAGATCTCTTAGAAGTGGTGAATGCCTCACTTCTTTCTGGGACATTTCCAAACTCCCTGAAAACTGCAGTTGTTAAGCCCCTTCTGAAAAAGAGCAATCTTGATGACACCATTTTGAGCAATTATAGAACAATATCAAATTTTCCTTTTATAGGCAAGATTATTGAAAAGCTAGTTTTAAATTAGCTGAACAAATACTTAAACTCAAATGGATACCTGGACAATTTTCAATCTGGTTTTCGCCCGCATCACAGCACAGAGACAGCGTTCATTAAGATAATAAATGATATTCACTTACATTCTGATTCTGGCAAAATATCAGTGCTGGTGCTACTAGATCTCAGTGCTGCGTTTGACACTGTCGATCATAACATACTTCTAGAGAGACTGGAAAACTGGATCGGGCTTTCTGGGATGGCAATCAAATGGTTCAGGTCATACTTGCTTCCAGTTACATTTAGGATTGATTTTAAAGTACTTTTACTCGTTTATAAATCACTCAATGGCCTAGGACCTAAATATATTGTAGATATGCTCACTGAATATAAACCTAACAGATCACTCAGATCATTAGGATCGAGTCAGAAGAAGGGGAATCTGCTTTTAGCTATTTTGCCGGCCGCAGTTGGAATCAGCTTCAAGAAGGAACCAGATGTGCTAAAACATTAGTCACATTTAAATCTAGACTCAAAACTCATCTGTTTAGCTGTGCATTTATTGAATGAGCACTGTGCGATGTCCGAACTGATTGCACTGTATTTTATGCATGTATAATCATTTTCTATTTTTAACTGTCTTAAATTAATTTTAAATCAATTTTTAAATAATTTTCAAAGTTATTAAATTCCTTGTTTTTGTCACGGAAACACCTGCCTCACCAGCCTCACCAGCCTCCTACACCCGCTCACAATCACCTGATTATTAATCACGGACACCTGCACCCACTTACCACACTTACCATCAAAGTTATTAAATTCCTTGTTTTTGTCACGGAAACACCTGCCTCACCAGCCTCACCAGCCTCCTACACCCGCTCACAATCACCTGATTATTAATCACGGACACCTGCACCCACTTACCACACCATTCAAAAGCACACTCACCTCAGTCACTCGTCGGCTGGTCTCAAGGTTACAAGCTTCTCAGCACGGGTCCCTTGCCTACCTACCCGCCTGTCGAGCTAGGAATCCTCTGCCATCTGTCGAAGGACAAGATTTTCACCCCCCAGATAAGACTGTGTTCTCTGCTTCCATTGATTCCTCAGTTTGATTATTTTCTGTTGGAAGCTTCTCCTCAGTTGCTTTAATAAACTCACCTGCTTGATTTAATCTGCCTGTTTGCCTCCTTGTCCCGGTTGTGACAGTTTTATTCTTGTGATTATTTTACTTTCTTTTATGTAAAGCACTTTGAATTACCATTGTGTACGAAATGTGCTATATAAATAAACTTGCCTTGCCTTGCTTTATAATGCGATTTTGACAATACTGCGATTAAACTTTATCTCATGTAAATGCAATACTTCGATCTAAATAATGTGATTAAGCTCATAATCGCAGCAAGCATAATCGTATTAACATAGGTGGCGTAAGCTGATTTTAATCGAAATATACAGGCATGTAAACACCTTAATCGCAGTATTGCCACTATGACCAAAGTGCGCATGTGCTTGTGACATACATGAATGATGTGACACGCACCAGTAATAATACTCCTATTGTTAGAAATGATGGCGGGGAAGAAAGCATTGCGTTTCTGGGGAAAGCACAACTCGCTGCCACTAGTCTCTTACCCTCATCCAGAAACGGCGAGTAGAGCACGACGGCAGTGTAGGCAAACGAATTGCCATCACATTTCTATGGCGCCAAAAAGCATGGAATATACAAAAGTGTTTTGCATTAGACGTAAATAAATTAAAACAGCGGCCAGTAACACACCTGCTCTTTCTGAGTCCATTTGTGCAGTGGGATATGTGAATAATGGCAGTAAAAAAATAACCACAATTCTTAGCGAATAATAAGAATAATGGAAATTGCATGTAAACGGGAGTGAAGAGCAAAGCTCTTGACATGTAAACATCATAATGCGATCAAGTCCTTATTCTGATTATTGGAAATAATCGCATTATTCGTACACATGTAAACGTAGTCATTGACTCAATTCATTCTAAATGCTAAATCATTCATTAAAGGAAAAACCTCATTGTGTTGCTCAGAGATGTGTGACTGTTTTGCTTTTTTCTTTGTTTGGAACTATTTTCGGTTAATCAAATTGAGCAAAGATGATTGACTGTTTGAAATACCAATCACTCATTATTAACTACTTCTATACTGTATGAACTCTTATATGAAAATTAACATCAAATTTCATACCGGTTTTCAGTGAGAAACACATTCTCTTGGTCGTGTCATGTCACTTAACTAGGCTGTATCATATATTATAAGTATAAAAACTCCATGAGATTTCGCCACCCATATGTGGAGCATAAATATCACCCTTTCCAAACATCTTTCCAGAGACCATTGGCATTAGTGTATTGTCAGTTTATGATTATCCAATTTGCATTAGATTCCATATAACTGATGTCAGTTAATAACAAATAATATCTCAATTTATTTGTTGAACCTAGAATAAAGTTTACCTTATTACTTCCAGGAAACTTCAGTTTATCTTTCCATAAGATAATGTCCATAGTAAAATCCAACTCAGTCACTTGCATTTATCAATCTTTGCACTTTATCCATTCATTGTATCCATTTAGTAATTGTTAGTTCCTCTTGTCTATCCCTTTGTTAATAAAAACCCTTTTACACTTGTGTCTTCCTTGTGCTGATAATACAGTAAAAAGGCTCTACAAGTTAACGATATCTCACAAATACTTCAGATTGGTCAGACTACAACTTCCTATAGTTTAAATGTAATTTTATTTATTCAACAATCTTCCATGATTGTTCTTTATTGTCAAGGCAGAATTCCTTGGCTGGTGCCCTGTAAAATAGTATGACCAAAATGAAGTATTAATATTAATATTTAAGCCCAAAGCCATTACACTCGTGGTGCTACTTAAATCTAAAATCACTATATTTAGTGGTGCCCCTTGTGAGGCTATCTAACATCTGATATCACTACACTAGTTGTTTTAATCAGGTTAGTTGCCCCTTCAAAAATTCCACTTGTCCCGGGTAAGCAATAATGTCTATCTAAAGCCCTATTCGCACGGGATTAGTATTATCTGGGGACCTTGTGTGATTTTGAAATTACCCCCCCACATCTGAATTTCATGTGGTGCATTCGCACGGGATAAGTGAAGCCTATGATTTTACTCGAATTTACTGACTTATCTCCCGGATACCCGGGTATCCATCTGGTATTCCAGATGGATTTAAAAAAAAGAAACTAATATAGTTTCGTGCGTTGTGTCATTTACATAAAAAATGTAAAAATAATTAAAATAATATCTCAAGCTTTATGCTTGATTTATTTGTAACACATTAACCTCAAAACCTTTTCAGCTTTCTCTTTCTGCAAATTGTATGGTGTAGCGATATGATGACAGCACCCAAAATACTATCAAACACTCCAACACAGCTCCATTCTTCGCGGAAGATGGATAAAAGGCGCACAGCAAAAAAAAACTCGAAAAATGATATGCGACCCGCCAAATGCTGGCCGAATCACAGAGATGCCGATTCGCACGGGACTAATATTATCACAGGACCTCGGTGTTCGGCGAAATATGGTAGGTCATTTGCGGGGGAAGGCAAACTTTACAAATTACAGACATGGCCGATTCGCACGG
>NW_015634043.1:74365-76608 GCF_001515625.1 Sinocyclocheilus rhinocerous
GCACAGGAAACTAAAACCTCGAAAAATGATATGCGACCCGCCAAATGCTGGCCGAATCACAGAGATGCCGATTCGCACGGGACTAATATTATCACAGGACCTCGGTGTTCGGCGAAATATGGTAGGTCATTTGCGGGGGAATTTTTACTTTACAAATTACAGACATGGCCAATTCACACGGGATTAAGATCACAGACAACTTCCGCAATTATTACAAATGACTGGAGGTCACCAGGTAATACTAATCCCGTGCGAATAGGGCTTAAGTTACTGGATATAAAATGTAACCTGCTAAAGTAGCTAGTGAGAGTGACTGTGTTACATGTCCTCCTGAAATCAACTCACATTTGGCAGGTGTTAATGAAAAGCCCTGGTCCTAATTCTTCTGGACGTAACGGCAGCCTTTGATACAGTTAATCATTCCATTCTTGATGACACCTAAAATGACTTGCCATTAAAAAATACTCAAGACAATGACAGCCTGTTTTAAAGATCTAATTAATTGGATGTCGCCGAATTTCCTGCATCTAAATGACTTGAAGACTGGGATTATTGTATTTGATTAAGAACACATTTTAGTTAATAAATCTATTATTAACCTTGCTCGCTTATAGATGGTTTCAACGGCAACATAAACAAACGTTACTGCACATGCAAGCTTTTGTGCCCAAACTTAACTTCCGGTAGATTTCCGCAAAGAATCAATAACAACAATAACAACAGCAAAATCCCTCCAGAGAAGATTATTTCTGATAACAAGCAAAATACACTCTAAAAATGCTGGGTTAAATAGAACCCAGCGCTGGGTTAAAAAGGGACAAACCCAGCTATTGGGTTGTTTTGACCCAGCGGTTGGGTTGTTTTGAACCCCACAGCTGGGTCAAAACAACCCAATTTTTAGAGTGTATGTTTACTGAAAATGCAAATTCATTCTCTGCCAGCAGGAGGTGCTTTTGGAGTGTCAGAAATAGAGGTTTCCCCAGCAACGGCTGTACACTAAGCAGCGCTCCGCTCACAAACGCTGCTTCATCAGGCATTACAGGCAAGATGAAATGAAAATGACATCGAATATTTCCTGAAGACAGTCAGTTTCCTTCACAGACAGTGATACCAAAACACCCGCGCCGCGTTTTGATTTTTAAACATACAGTGCTCATGTTTATTCAACAAAGTCAAAGCCTTTTGGAAAATCTATTTTTGGCAGTCAGTTTTGATATTGTGGCCGCCACAAATAAATAAATGCATGGGAAACACATCCCACAGCACAACAACCTGATCCCAACTTCAGTCTACTCATCACTTTAACTTTAACCGATAAAAAAACACAGAGCAGAAGTTAACGTCGGGCCAAGTGCATACACCCGATGAAACCGTGTGTGGCGAGGGGGCCGGGGGAAGGCGAAAGGCTGCAGCGGGAGAGCGAGTTTGGAGACGAGTGGTGATAAGGAGGTCAAGTGAATAATGATTAACACCTGTTTGCAATTCCAGTGATTGGCGGGGAGACGAGAGATAAGCGGGCGCCGACCTCGGAGTAGGGAGAGAGGAGAGTGTGTGACACCTGAGTGGACAACTCCAGACGCGCACACGTTGTTATATGTTGTTTGTGACGACCAATAAAAGGTCTACTCGCTACCCCTGACTTCCTCGTCCTAAGATGGGTCCACAGGATGACCCGGAGGCCTTCGTGGATCTCTTCGAGAGGACAGCGGAGGCGTGCGGCTGGGCGCGCAGCCAATGGCCGGTGCGCCTGATCCCGCTGCTGATGGGGGAAGCCCAGGTGGCGGCCCAACAGCTGCCTGTGGCAAACCTCCTGGCCTACGATGATCTGAAGCGGGCCATCCTTCAGCGAGTCGGCCGTACCCCCGAGCAACATCGGCAACGCTTCCGGTCAAGGGAGCTGGGGGACAGCGGCCGACCATTCGTGATGGCCCAACAGCTCCGGGACGCGTGCCGCAAGTGGCTGCTGGCAGAGGACCGCGAGATGAGACGCTGAGAAATGCGTATGACCAGGTCCGCACCATCGACGGGCAGCTTATCCAGCCTGACCAACCTCTCTCGTATCCCTATTTTTCCCTTATAAAAGATAGGTTGTATCAGGTGACCCAAGATACCCAAACAAAAAAGAATACAACCCAGGTATTAGTCCCAAAAAGCCGTCGGGAAATGCTTTTCCAGGCGGCTCATAGTAGTCCCATGGCAGGCCACTTGGGGGAGGCAAAGACACGGGAACGGCTCATGGCCCG
>NW_015634043.1:76751-86159 GCF_001515625.1 Sinocyclocheilus rhinocerous
CGAGTTTGGAGACGAGCGGTGATAAGGAGGTCAAGTGAATAATGATTAACACCTGTTTGCAATTCCAGTGATTGGCGGGGAGACGAGAGATAAGCGGCCGCCGACCTGGGAGTAGGGAGAGAGGAGAGTGTGTGACACCTGAGTGGGAAACTCCAGACGCGCACACGTTGTTATATGTTGTTTGTGACGACCAATAAAAGTTCTACCCCTGACTTCCTCGTCCTTCTTCCCGAACTAAAGACTTTGCTACACCGTGTATATCTCTTCTACCTCCTTCAATTCATTAGCCACCTAGATCACTTAGATCCAGTAATCAAATTCTACTAAAGGTGCCAAGAACCAGATTTAAACATAGGGGTAGAGTGTTTGAGGCAGCTGGTCCTAATCTCTGGAATAGTCTACCACTACTTAGATCAGCCCCCACGCTATCTTTTTTTTACTCTAAAATTAAAACTTATTTATTTATTTATTTTGTGTTACAGTTCTTTTATGGGTTAAATGTTATGTACTTTGTGATGCTATGTGAATTTCGAATCCACATTATTTTTATATTTGTTCGTACATCTTTTTAATTGTACTGCTATAAAGCACCTTGGACAGCACATATTTTATTTGTATGGAGCTACATAAATAATAATAAAAATATATATATATATATATAATAATAAAAAAATCCACCATTCTGGGCTTTATGGAAAAATGGCCAGACTGAAGACTTTCCTCAATGCAAAATGCATCAAAGCCTGAATTAGCTAAAAAGCAGTGGCTGTCTACAGATTGTCTCCATCTAACCTGACAGAGCTTCTGTACAGAGGACAGAGGATCACAGACAGAGGATCTGTACAGAAGAATGGCAGAAAATCCTCAAATCTAGGTGTCACATCATACCCAAAAAATTTGAGTTTGTAATTAAGCAAATAAAGCAAATATGTTTTAGCTAAGTACTGAGTTAAGGGTCTGAATATTTAAGTGAATGTAATATTTTAGTTTTTACTTTTCATAATGAATTCGCAGTTACCACAGTTTTCTTTGTCGTTATGGGGTACAGTGTGTCTAAACATGGGCAAGATTAATGATAACCATATCCATAAACAGAAAAGGAACCCTCTTGTCAATTCTAAAATCTACCAACAGTCTTGTCAAAAATAAATAAATTAATAAACAAATAGAAAGAAAGAAAGAAAAAGAAATGAAAACAATAAACTGTTTCATATAATTTAAATATCAATTAAACTGTATTATGTGAACATAATATCTGCATTGTATCTGTACTGTATTAGCCACCTCTATACATCAGAATCAGACATTACAAAAAGAAAAAAAGAAAACAAAAACAAAAACCATATTGGTCCACCACTATTTATTGGGGAGTGATTATATGACCAGACTCACAGGGGACTCATTCTCTTTTGCCTCCTTAACTGTGCTCTCTTCCAGTTTCTGCAACAAACATGAGAAAATAATCAAGAAGTGCCAAGGCAATACAGTTAAGAGCAATAAAACCTGAAAATACAGTCTCGTTGCCAGCAAATGGCACCATAGCAGCATGCAGTGAAATACTATTTTTATCCCATGTATGACTGATAAAGGTAAACATAAAAGAACCAGCTTTTAGATTTGCTGAATGACTAAAGAAACAGTATCAGCATTTCTTGTATATTACCACCCACTGCTACTTACACCTGTAAAGGAAATGAGCAAGACATAACAGCAAAATATTTGGGAGAGTATTGTTAGAGTTTGACTATATTGTATTGCAGTAGACACAAAGGTAGAGAGACAGAGAAAGAAAGAAATAAAGAAAGTGGAGCTTTATAAAGGACAAGAGAGAAAGACACATGACATTGAGGACATGAGTCCTGAGACCTTTAACCCAGTTGTTCAGGAAGGCATATGCCATTTATTTTCAGTTATATTCTAGAAAGATTCAACTTTATGAGACACAAGATAAGACAAAAACAGTAACATACCACAGATGTTTCTTTCTCAATTTTGTCCCTTGAATAAACTGATTCACATTTTACCAGTTTGATTTTTTTAAATAACATAACTAAACAAATTTTGTTAAATAGTAATATTTTATATATTACAAATATTATGTTCTATTTCATCTTAGTCAACATGTTGCCATTGACAAAACGGCCATGCCGTCACCCTGATGAGCTTTCATTGGCAGCGTCTGGAGTGTTTGGAAGGGATGAAAATTCTGTGCTTTCATAACCAGATGACATCTCTGAGTCATAAACGAGGTATAGTGTGTCAGAGACTTCAGAGAGTATTGCACTGGACCCTTCAGACAAAGCAGTGATTTCCAGAGCAGCTAAGCATGCAAAACTGCCTTCCCAAGCTGCTTCAACATCAACCTCAGTGTTTGATAGAGGCCCTCAGCGTCAAACAACAGAGGGGTTGCCAATACTTCCCGATTTTAGAGTTGCAGTCTTCATGGAAGGCCCCTAGTTTTGTAGCACTCCCTAGGACACAGCTGGGCAACTTGGCAGGGGCAGCAGCTTATGGACTTTCTACAACTCCTCAGATCGGACCCACACTTGCTATGTTGATGGGGGCTATGGCCAGGACTGGAAGAGATGCTTCACACCCTAAAAAGCATGGTAGGATAATCGACAGTCTTCTGAGGAAAGCCTTTCATGCCTCTGCCTTGTCGGCAAGACAAACTCTCTCCTCTTGGTTTATTTAGAGGGTCTGCTGCAGGATTTGTTCTCCACTTTGACAGATGAGGAAAACATCTCAGAGACATTGCGAGTGATTGATATGCTGATCCAAGGAACAAGTGCGCATACTCAAGCCCTGGGGCTATCCATGGCCAATATGGTTCAAGCACGCAATCAGGTATGGCTATCTCAAGCTAATCTGCTAGATCAAGACTGCATGGCAGTCATTGCAGCTCCATTAGTGCATGGGGAGGTCTTTGGACCACCTGCAGAAGCAGCCTTGGAGCAGTCTCGTAGGACAAGAGAACTGACTTTATCAGTGGGTCGAGCACCAGCTACTTGTGGGCTACGCACATCAGCTGGGAGCAGCAATTGGGCCCGGGCAGAATTATCAAGCCAGGTCTTCGTAGGTCAGCGCCAGTCTGCTGCCCAAGGAGCACCCATAAGACCAAGCCAAGGAGTCCAGCAGTCCTTTCGTAGGACATGGCAGGCAGAGTCTTCCAGCACACGTGCAGCAGGCAGAAGAAACCGTCACTGATGGTTATAAACCTCCGGCCTCACGATTTTCTTCTTCCACTGGCGCCAATGCACTCAATGTACATGGGTGCTGAGCACTTTGGAGTTCGGATACAGGCTCCAATTCAAATTCAAGCCACCCCAATTTTAAGGAATTGTTCCTACTGTTTTGAGAGAAGAGACACAGTGCAGGTCTCTGAAAGACGTAGTCTCAGTTCTTTTAGGAAAAGGAGCAATAACATGCCTGCCCTCGGGATCAATAGGGCAGGAGTTTTATTCAACCTATTTCTTGATTCCAAAGAAAGATGGGGGTCTTCGGCCCATCCTGAATCTCAGGAATTTAAATCATCATTTAAAGCGAATGCCATTCCGTATGCTTTGTCTTTCAACCCTTTTAACCTTCATCAGACAAGGGGATTGGTTCACAACAGTGGATCTCCAAGATGCTTATTTCCACATCCCAATTCATGAGGACCACAGGAAGTACCTCAGGTTCTACTTTCAGGGCAATGCTTATGAGTATAATGTTCTCCCCGTCGGTCTGTCATTGGCTCCCCGCACCTTCAACAAATGTATGGATGCCGCACTCATTCCTCTTAGTCGCCAGGGCATACATATTGCACGTACTGCCAATTACCTGCACAACTGGTTAATTTGCTCTCCTACAGAGCAGCAAGCCAGGAGCAACACAAAGGTGGTCTTAGCCCACTTGCAGAAATTGGGGCTGAGTCTGAACAGCAAAAAGAGTTGTCTCACTCCCACAAGGGTAGTGACATTTCTAGGCTTGAGTTTGAATTCGACTCTAATGAGAGCATCTCTGATCTCTCCACAGAGGCAGTCAGTGTAGAAGGGGTGCCTGTCCAAGTTCCTCAAAAAGGAGCAAGTTACAGTGAGGTTATGCCAGAGACTGCATGGCCTAATGGCAGCAGTCAGTCAGGTGGTACCATTGGGGTTGTTTCACATGCACCCATTACAACGATGGTTAGCAAAGTACAAAGTGAGTCCACTTGAGAATGGAGAGCGAATGATTCAAAGGGACCTGGATTGTCTTCCAGCAGTCAAGTCGTGGCTCTCAACTCCAGGCCTAAAGGAGGGAGTCAAGCTGGGCCCATTATGTTCAAAGGAGACCATAAAAACAGATGCCTCACAGGCAGGCTGGGGTGCTGTCTGGCGAGGCAATCCAGTACAGGGAAAATGGGATGCCTCTTGGATAGGAGCACACATAAACCTCTTGGAGCTGGAGGTAGTATTTCGGGCCTTGATCTATTTTCTTCCTCAGCTTCAGGAGAAGCAGGTGATTGCTCGTTCAGACAGCACAACAGTCATGTCATACATAAATCACCAGGGCGGAGTACATTCAATATCCCTACACAGGATCTCCTGTTATGGGCACCTATTCAAGGGGTGTCCCTGAGGGCTGTACGTATGCCGAGAGAGGACAATGTAGCAGCCGACCTTTTGTCCAGGGGGGTCCCAGACCAGGAGAATGGTGACTTCACCCAGCAGTGGTACAGGCCATCTGGCTTCGGTTTGGGAAAGCCAAAGTAGATCTTTTTGCCACACAGGAAACCACACACTATCCCCTGTGGTATTTAATGGTGGGCCCCTAGGGGTGGATGCCCTGGCAAACGAATGGTCCCCAGTTCTACTTTATGCATTCCCCCCTTTCCCACTTCTGCCTTCAGTCCTAGCCAAGGTGAGGATTTTGAGGGCCAAAGTCCTCCTGGTTGCACCTCCTGGTTGTTAATCGCTTTGCTGAGGGGGCCACCATGGTGTCATTTCTCCAATTCCTGCTGGAGACTGGATTAACTGAATCAACCTTGAGAGGGTATGTAGCTGCTATATCTGATCATCATGAAGGCTATGGAGGTTACACAGTTGGGTTTCAACCTCTTGTCAGGCATCAACTGAAGAGGACTGACAGACTGTGTCCATCTTGAGCTTGGCTAATTCCCTCATGGTATCTGGGTATTGTCTTGAAGGCTCTGACAGAACCTCCTTTTGAACCGTTAGATGAGATAGGGATGGAATTTCTTACATTGAAGACTGCATTTCTTTTCTCTGTTTCTTCAGTTAAGAGGGTGAGTGAAATGGGTGCCTTCTCTGTGCACCCTGCATGTTTAAGATTAGGAGAAGGCGGCTCATCTATTTTACTTCTTCCAAACCCCTCCTTTCTGCCAAAAGTTCTGCCCCGTTCCTTTGTTTCCAGGCCTTTGGTGATAGAACCCTTCCATCCACCTCCTCACAATTCAACAGAAGCATCCAGACTGCATCTAATCTACCCAGTCAGGGCACTGAGAAGATACATTTCTCGCACACAAATGATAAGGCATACCGATTAGCTGTTTGTCTGTTATGGGTACTCTGTGCAAGGCCAGGCAGTGTCCAAGCAGAGGCTGGCAAAATGGGTGGTCAGGCTGATAGATCTAGCCTATCACAATGCAGGGATGCCTCCTCCTAAGGGAGTGGTGGCACACTCTACAAGAGGAGTGGCTGCCTCCTGGGCATTGTATAAAGGTGCTTCTCTGGAGGATGTGTGTGCAGCAGCTGGTTGGTCATCATCTGTGACATTTGCCAAATTCTATCATCTGGATGTTGCTACAACAAACAGCAGAGCAGACGTGATCTGCCTTATGTAGACAATATCAAGGTGCTAAAAACCAGCTGATTTAACTGTGTAAATAACAGGGAAAGCTAATAAAATGTTCTATTGGCATGAATTTGTTTCCTTGAGTTTTATTGCCCCACTTGGGTTTTATCTCCCCTCCTGACCTTATCTGGTACACAGTAGACTCATACTAGGTAACCTAGTTCTGTGAATGAAGTCAACACGCCACACAGCGTGGTCACTCGGGGAGCACTTGTCACTAGTCGGCAAAAAAAGCGCTGGCTACTTCGCACCTGTATTTATAGACTGATTGCAAGCGGGGCATGGTTAATTTGATATACTGTCTCCTGACAGCACATCCTTAGCAAGAGTGACCCATACTGTGGTGTGCTGACTTCATTCACAGAACTAGGTTACCTACGTAACCCTACATTTTAATACTTTAAAACTTATATTGTTTTTCATTTACATCATAAATGTTAAGTGTATAAATTGTATAAAATTATGCTTTCCCACAACACTGTTTGCATACTGACAACTGGTCTACTCACACTCAACCCAGCAAGACCACCTTGGTCAAACTTAAAATTAGTTAAAAAGGAATTTTTTTCCGCACCTCTTACAGTCTTGAATTAGAATTGAATAACTATTTTAGGTTTGTATTTAAAGTAACTTTTATGAACATTTTTAAATTAAATTCAGCAGCTGGAGCATAGAAAACCCACAATTTTCAGTGTGAATACGTAGGAATGATATTATAGTTATATTCTTACATGATCAGAGATGTCTTTGACAGGTGCCTCAGAGCCATTAGAATGCAGTTCCATTTTAACTGCTCCTTTTCTCAACATCTGGGCTGCATTCACTGCACTGGGGTCTTTCTTGGCAACAGAGGGCTGATGAATAAAAAAGGAAAAAATAGTTACATTAGTATGTGGGGTATACAATATGTCTGCTGAGTACTTGATATCACATAATCCAACTGTACTATCGCAAACAGTAATATTACAAATAGTAATACTGGTGCTCTTCGGTCACTTTTGACCGAAAAATTTTCTGTTTTGAATTTATAAGAATCACAGCTTCATGGGAATGGTATGAAACTTGGTGACTTTTATGGCATTTGGAATGTGAACAAGCAAAAAAATTGAGGGAATGATTTGAGCAGGCTAAGTGGTCATAAAAAAAATAGTCACACTTGTCGTCTTCGGTCAAAAATGACCGACCATAGGAAATGCAATCCACAATCCACAAATCTGCCACAATACAGAAAAAAAAGTACACAGCAATGATGGGGTGAAACTCTAAAACATCAAGAGTGCAAAACAAACACATTCACGCACACACACACGCATACACACTAGGGGTGTAACGATACATGTATTCATACCGAACCGTCACGGTACAGATATCTTGGTTTGGTGCATGAGGCCTTACAGCGAATACAGGCAATTCACCCTCACTCCAGAAGGGGGCACCCTGTAATGCAACGCTGTTTGTAACCGCCAGCAGAAGAACAGCGAATGCCATGAGTTGCGCACTTGAAAACAAAGCTCACTAGACAGTGACCATGTGCTGATTCTGAACGCGTCTATAACTGGCTACATTTACATGCACAATGTTTGGTTCAATCGGACTGAATTCATTCTGATTGATGAATCTGAATGTTGTGTTTACATGAATGCTAAATAAAGTGATCGGGTTGATGTGCGAGTTTATATGTCACAAGCTTCAAATCGGAATTGTTTTTTTTACATCCGCACATAATAACTACTCTCCTACACAGTTTCTTTATGTGTTTTTAACCGCAGAATTAATATGTATCCATATTATGGATCATAATATGTGAAATATATAAGAAAATCCATTTATGGATTATTTATAACTATACATATAAACTGCTGTGCTGTGCTGCTCATATTTATCACACAGTAACGGGTTGTCTGTGGATGAGAATCCAAAACAAGGACTGGTGGGAGGTTGTCCTGCTCCACTTCACAGTTGCCGAGTGAAAGGAGAGTTTTATAATGACAGGACACGCATTTATACAACACTTTATTCAAAAGGAAGAGCCGTTCGTTCCATGCGTCATACGCCATTACGCTATTTCTGCGTCATTGCACATTTCTTCTGCAGTATCACGCAGCAAAATAATAGTCCTCCACTGCTGCAGTTGTACGGATTCTTAACGCATTTATTGCAACTACATTTAATCTTTTTTTCATCAAACAAACCGTCAAATGAATAGCACGACACAACTCGTACCGGGGCAGAGTCTAGACAGGGCTTTCTTCTGTGTAGATATAAATTCTATTCTTTGCATCAGCTGGGCATGGCAGGGTGGTTTCATTTAGATTATTTTACATTAAATGCATCATATAAGTTACTTTGGAATTAATCACAGTAGGCCTATGTATCATGATAAAAAAAAAAAAAAGACTTTACAGTCTGGAAATACTTTAGGCTATAGCAAATTATTTTTTGGACCCCCTATCACTTTAAGAACTGCTGGTCTACACAGAAGAAAGACCTGTCTAGACTCTGCCCCGGTATGAGTTGTGTCGAGCTATTCATTAGTCTGTTTGTTTGATGAAAAATATGAAATTGATAAAATGGGTTATTAATCAGTACAACTGCAGCAGTGGAGGACTATTATTTTGCTGCGTGATACTGCAGAAGAACTGATGACGGCACGGTTTGATCTTCGGCTGACCAATCAGCAGAAAGGGGCGTTTAATTCCCGCCCACATGTAGAAATCGAATATTCAAGCTGTTTATTCATTTTTCTACCCATGAACGAAAAAAGTAAATTTAAGCTGAATTCTCGTTTTTCGTTTTTTGGAAAAATAAAAAAAAACTAAAAAGGAGCCGTTTTCTCATTTTTCTACTTTCAATATTAAATAAAAAAATGAATGATCGAATGATACACGGATTCCCCCCTTCAATCCGATCGAAATTTCATTCTTATCGAGCTCAATCAGATCGATTAAGGTGTTTACATGAAGGCTTTTCAGTCCGATTGAGCCATCAATCCGATTACAAACAGATTATTTGGTTGCATGTAAACATAGCCACTGACAAAGGAGTATACGCTAAAAGGCTTGTGTACTCAACTGTTTGAGAAATGGAGCTTTGTGATCATGTTTTCTTTATTTACCTCTCTCGTTCGGGACAAATCCAAATATTCCATAATATTTCCATATGTGCGATGTATCAGAATGCTAAACTATTATTTATTATGTAAATTATAGGCTTTGTACTCCAGTCGTGTTCCAGTGGTGACACAGAGGCAGGCGCGCTGATGTTTGGTTCACTGTATTTTATTTAGATAAAGTACCAACTGCGCTGTGAAGTTACAGCAGCAATGCTGGAACTGATATGTTTCGTGTGTGTGTGCGTCGGCGCGATCACTTCAACTGTTTCCTTATACCAGCAGAATCAACTTAAAACAATCCGTCATTTATTGTCTTATTAATAATGCATCACTGTAAAAGGTCTACTTTTATTTGTGTACACTCACAATGAAATCAAAACATTGTGCTTTTGTAAAATAAAGAAAACAAATAGGATGTCACTTTCTGCCATTTGAGTTTCCTTTCTGTGAACAAATTAAGC
>NW_015634043.1:91532-110187 GCF_001515625.1 Sinocyclocheilus rhinocerous
CTTATACCAGCAGAATCAACTTAAAACAATCCGTCATTTATTGTCTTATTAATAATGCATCACTGTAAAAGGTCTACTTTTATTTGTGTACACTCACAATGAAATCAAAACATTGTGCTTTTGTAAAATAAAGAAAACAAATAGGATGTCACTTTCTGCCATTTGAGTTTCCTTTCTGTGAACAAATTAAGCGTCACACTAAGCATATATAGGCTACGTTACGTGTCGCACTGTTTTTTCCTTTGTGTATTTGTTAACTAAATCAAATATATTTCAAGTATGTATTCCTTGAATGTATATATGTACTGCAGATTTTATATATAAAACATTGTAATTTAATATACCATTTAGTATTTTCACATCTAGGTGGAAAATTTGTAATTTGTACTACTGTCTGTTCAAAATAAATGAAAAGAAACCTAGCATAGTAGATTTGAACACAGCAAATATGTAAAATAAAAGCAATATTTTAACTGCAATGCAGTAAAAAAGTGGATAGCAAGGAAGGGGTTACAATTTAAAACATCAAGGGTGCAAAACAGACACATCCACTCACACACACACACTCAAACACACACACACACACACACACACACACACTTAAATTAACTGGTATGGCTATAACCATATAACCAAAACGAGTCAGACATTAACATTCCTGTTAATTTTTGTTACATTTTTATAGAATTGTAATGTTTTGTGTAACAAAATGCTTTCTGTGTTCAGGTTTGACTGTAGTAATAATAATTCGAAAGCTGATGCTTAAAATCAACATTTCAAACAAACAAACAAAAAATCTAAACCTTTACAGGTTGCAAAAGTTGCCTTTGAGAATGTAGGGATTTCTGTCATGAACGGACACTGATATGTCACAGAAACAACTCATCATGACATGACGAACCAATCTAATCAAGAGATAACACAGAGATCTTTTGTATCAGGACTACAACTTATAGATACCTCGTGATGTCTTGTGACCGAAACTTCAGCTGAAACTCCACGACTGCCGAACTTCAAAGTCTAAAGCCAAGCAAAAGGAAATCTCAGAAGAACTCCAAACATCACTCTCCGTGCTCAAGGCAACCGACTTTCGAAGCTCCTACATCACAAGGCAACCTCCTATCACCACGGAAGGCTTCCCCAAAAGGACATCACCCAAACGTCATCTCAGTAACCAATCCGAAAGCTCCGGGATTCCCTCAAGCAGCCATCCAGGAAGCCTGTTGTCAGCAACGAGAAAACCCCTCCGCTTCTCAGATTTCAGCAAAACGCAAGTACAAACAAAGCTCCTATCTGCTGAGATCGGTGCTGAATTGATAATCAAGCAGTAAACGTAAGACAAATCTCTGCTTTGTGATTCTCTCGGGTTGAATTTAAAACCACTCGTGGAAACGAGTTAGAACTTTGGGAACTTCATACAAACTCCGTAACTTTCATTCTTCCGAACTGTATGTATGTGTGTGTATGTATGTGTGTTTTAGCTTAGTTTTAATGTAATCTAGAATAGCCAATAAATTCGTGTTTCATTTATAAAGAATCATTGTCTGGTGTCGTATAATTTTAAAGTCAAACCTTGCCAAGATCACGTTACCTCGCTAGGAGCTTACAAATTATCATAATTGTATTGACCTGTGGCCAAGGAAAATACACATAGTCAGATGGTTAAGATACATGGACATTAACGTCTCGCTGGACGACCGTTGATAAGGTGTAAACCATTAAAATTTGAAATCAGTTCTAATCAGGTTGACTTCGAATTTTCAGATTCGAGTCCTTTCAAAACCTAAATGAATTAATAATAATTAATTCCCTAAAAGTAAGTAATCAGAGATACTCTCTCCTTCAGTTATTTAATTAACTCAGCTAAATTTTCATAAGTTTGCCCGTTTGGCTTAAGCCTGTTGGTGGCAAAACCCCAAAAGGAAAATCAGGGTTTCCTCAGCACTTAGGATAGGTTAGTTTATCCTGCTAACACAGCAAAACCAACCCCCTAGGTGTATCAATTTAACAGCGCCACCAGCCTGTCATTTTTCTTAACATTGGAAGCAAAACTTCCCTCTCCTTCTTCTTCTTTTTCTCTCTCTCAGCTGTTTCCTTCTGAGTTGACTACTGCGGTTGTTTGCTGGGATTTTGCCTGTGAAAATCATAAAGCAGAGATTTTTAGCAATAGAACAGGTATTTGTGAAACTTGAGAACGTTGGTTCAAAATTGTCTTCCATTTACCTTCCACTCTCTTGCGAAACCCTACCCAGCGGTCACTTCTGACCATGAAGATCACAAGTGTGACTCCCAAATGGGTTAAGTAAAATCTGTTTTGTTCGAAGGTAAAATTAGATTAACAGATATAAAGGCCATGATCTACACATATGTATGATGTGTATGTGATCAATAATGACACTAATGACATGTTTCAAAAAGTGCTTGGTATCCAAAATATTTTTAATTCACAGTAAAACAGAGGAGGTCCAATACAAAATGTTTAATTATTATTAGCTATTTAATACATTTATAAATTAAATTAAATGAAATATTTTCCATTTGAAAAATATAGCAATTTTTGTCAAGAGGAAACTATTTCTCATTCATTTTATTTATCATTTTTGTTTTTTCTATAATGATGAGTCTGGTAATTTAGTTTTTTTTAATTAATGAGTTATTTTTATTATTGTTATTATTATTAGTAGTAGTATTATTATTTATTTATTTTGCATAATCAGTACATTTCACATTAAAGGCAGGGTATGTGATTTTTCAAAAACACTTTAGAAAACTGATTCGGCCGAATAGCAAAACAAACTTGTAGCCAATCAGCAATAAGGGGTGTCTACTCGTGATGTCACATATAGTTCGTTTTAAAGGAACCAAACCCAGTTCACTTAAAATGAACCAGAAAGGGAACCAGCCAAAAGTGACCTCATTCCTTTTGGTGTTCACAATATAGTGGACTCAAAAGAGAACCCGTTCTTTTATTGGATCACTCCAGCACCTGATCTCAGACTCTTTATTGTTCACACCACAACTTCATAAGAACCCAGACTCCAGCTTTCTGTGCAGCAGTGGAATGCTGGAGTCTGACCCACTGGAAAATTTGGAAGATAAATTGGACAGGGAAGAGGGTGAGTAAGAGCTGGCAATCTCTGATCATGACACCAGTCAAGACATTTGCAGAGCTTTAACAACGCATTTCAGTCAATTTTAAAATTAAAAGGGAACATTATGTATAAAGTTAATTCAATTTGCTTTTTTCCTCAGATAAGATAGTATTATTATTATTTTTTTTTTTGCTACTAACTTTATATTGCTACTATATTGTTTTGCTGCTTTCACTGACACCCGCGCTGCGCACATCACTCACAGAGATTGAAGATAGCACTGTGCACACATGGAATTTTCACACTTGTTGTCAACTCTACCACGCAAGTTTTATTAAAATAGTAGCTTCGATACTGAATCGCTACATTATATTTCTAAGCAACTAGGGGGTAAAAGTAATGTTTTGAAGTAACGAAACTCACAGCTTCACTCTTGCAGAATGAGATGCACAGATGCAATTCACACAGGTAACTTTCATCTCTCTCTTGATAATGAATTCAAATCAATGCTATAATTCATGCATTCAAATACATGTGATCTTACAGCACTACTTCATCTTTGTGTCTGATTTGAAGCGAGCAGAATGCTAGATCTCCGCTGCGTGTTGGGTGGTTCCCCTTCAAGGGAACTTCGAGCTGCGTCCCCCTCTAGGGGACATTTTGGGAAATGCTGCCAGCATGACCGGCGTCTGAAGCACGTGTAAAACAACGGCAATCCTATTGGTCCATGTGGCCTGTGACGTCATAGGCAGGTACCTGAAAGTATAAAAGAGAACCTGCTGAATACATCACCAACTTTTGTTGTCTTCGGAGCCGTCTGTTTGTTCACATGTGTGAAACGTCATCCTGGTGGGTCGAGCCGCGCTTTAGGGAATGTGTGCCTTTGTGTTTGGATTCTAGCCCTTGAGGGTATATTCTAACTTTTGCGTTTTTGTCTCGGTGACTACACGCTCATTGTGATGAGTCGCAATGATAATGCTCCACTCGCTCTTGTTCTTATTCCCGAGGGATGTGTGGCAAAGCGTTTGTTCCTTGGGCAGTTGCCGCAGCACGGTTTATCTCAGCTCGCGGCAATTGCTTTGATCTGTGGTGTCCGCATACCCTTTAAAAATCGGGATGCCTGATGCCATGGATAATGCTTTTACGGCGTTGCTATAACGATGAAGTGTGGGCTAGAGGTCTTCACGGGTCCACTTGGATCCGAAAACCTGAGGTCCGACCT
The DNA here is from genome assembly GCF_001515625.1 of Sinocyclocheilus rhinocerous. Taxonomy (NCBI): domain Eukaryota; kingdom Metazoa; phylum Chordata; class Actinopteri; order Cypriniformes; family Cyprinidae; genus Sinocyclocheilus; species Sinocyclocheilus rhinocerous. Next base: position 95,847 of record NW_015634043.1, read on the forward strand.
GAGCAGGTTCGGGTCCAAAATTTCTACAAGTGCCTCGGACACGGGTCGGGTTCGGTATTAGCGGCCTCGGGTCTGGGATAATTTAAAATAAATGTGCTTTTTTTCAAATGGACCCGATAAGACCCGAATTCTTTTAAACTATCGCTGTGTACTTGCGTAATGTGTACTTGCACGTTCGCGTTAAGTGAGAAACGCACATAGAAAAGGAGCATACGTTAACCTCGCCAACAGAAATCGATCTTACAGACATAAGATCCATTAGGAAAATCCATTCGCTTCATTACTCTGCGTATTCATGCAGGGCTTTTCTTTTTTGTGTGCAGAAGCATTTCGCCAGAAATTTGGTTGCAGACAACACTAGCGAAGCCATGAATTATGCTATGATCATTAGTTATGCTTTAGATTAGCCATGAAAAGCTATCAATTTATTTTTTATCAAACTATCACGTTTGTTTTTCAAATCCACTGGTCACAACTGAAAGCCGAACTCAGAAATAACTTGTATCCATCAGGCAGGCAATAATATAATAATTAATAACAAATAAGTAATAACAAAATTAAATAAATGTTAAATAAATGAAAGTAATGGAGAAGCGACCAAATCAGTCAGCAGGACACCGGGGTTTTTCTGACTGGCTGCGGGGCTGCAGGCTGTGCACACGTCAATACTGTTTACGTTCGGGTCCAGTCTGGTTCGAAAATAAATGCAGTCGGGTCGGGTTGGACTCGGGTCTAATTTCATCGGGTCTGTCTCGGGTCAGGTTTTTCTTTTTTTTAAAAATAATTTATGCACGTCGGGTTCGGGCAAGAAGTGATTCGGGTCGATTCGGGTCGGGTACAGATTTTAGAACCCGAGAAGACCTCTAGTGTGAGCACCAAGTCGTTTTTAGCTCCAAGCTTACGAGATTGTGAGATCACGGGCGGAGCTATATTCAGCTCAGCTGTGCCTCTGTAATATGCTTTTTATTGTGTGTGGAGAGCCTCGCTGGGCGTGGATATACTGAATGTCCGTGGAGAAACGCTTGCGAGCTTTCTCTCCCAGGGTGTTTAAGTCACCTAGAGTGGTTATGGGGAATGCTTCTTCCTATGCTCCTTCCATGGGTTTAGGTGTGAGCTGCCTCCCCAGGCTTCTGGGTATTTTTAAGTGGGTGGTGCCTCTGAATCCCGCTCAGTAAGTTTGGGCTGAGTAGACAGTTCCCCCTCTTGAGTGCTTTAAGTGAACAGTCTCTGCTCAGAGCGGATGGTTATGCTGCAGCTCAAACTTGCTTTGCTCTGGAATATAGCAGTGTGAGGGCATCTATATTCTAGCCTGATGTCTATGACTAGGTTGGGTTCCCCTTGGCACAAGCTCTCTCAGGTAAGTGCTGAAGTCTTTGTCTAGGAATCTGCTATTTGAGGATAGTTGTGTTCCAGCTCGGAGACTGCTCCCCCTTGTGGTTTTTTAAGTAATGGTCTCCTTGGGCCCTTGCCTAGACTGTGCTGTCTCCCCTGTTTGGGTTTTAAGTAGATGGCCCACGTCCATGGTCTGGGCAAACTTCAGCCTTATTTGAGAGAAATGCTATTTGAGGATGGCTGTGTCCAGCCACCTAGTGTTATGGCTGTTGCTTGCATCAGGTTTTGATCTTGGACTAATGTTTTTTTTATGTGTTCACTCTTTAGCGAATCATGTGCTGATGGTCTGGATCTCCCTCTTGTGAGTCTCTGGTCAATATAACAGTGCACTCTAGCCTACTGTGGGACTGACACTGATTGGGGACCTCCTTAGCATAGCCATCTGAGGGTGGTTATATTTTAGCCATTGTTATGGCAGGACGGGCTTACTTGAATACAGCTATCTGAAGCTAGCTGTGTTTTCACATCTCCTTTCCCAGAAACATTGCTATCTGAGGATAACTATGTACTAGCACGGTGATCTCTCCCCTGCCTAGGGTTTTTAAGTAGCAGTCTCCTTGAGCCCTGCCTAGATAGTGCTGTCTCCCCTTATAGGGTTTATAATTAGACAGCCTTGAGTCTAATGACCACCTTGAGCTGGTGGTCTTGGCAGTTGCAGTGGTCCCCTTTCCTACAGCCTAGCTATTTGTGGATAGCCATGTGCAAACTCAGTGATTGCTCTCCTGCCTAGGGCTTTGAGCCCTTACCTAGACAGTGCTGTCTCCCTTCTTTGGGTTGTAAGTAGACAACCCACTCTCTGTGGTTTGGGGAGTTTCAGTCGGTCCCCCTTCTGGTAGCCCTTCCTACTCATATAGCTATCAGAGGATATCTATGTGCTAGCTCAGTGACTGCTCCCTTTTTTAGGGTCTTTAAGTACCGGTCTCCTGGAGCCCTCACCTAGACAGTGCTGTCTCCCCTGCTAGGGTTGTAAATAGATAGCCCACTCTTTGTGGTCTGGGCAGCCTCATAGGAGGGTTTACCTACTGTAGTTATTTAGGCTAGCTGTGCGGGACTAGCTGTTTGATAGCTCGGTGATTGCTCCCCTTCTTAGGGTCCCTTTCTAGTAGCCTCCTCAGAGAACTAAGTTAGTGATGTATTAAGCATGTGCCCTTTTATACTTTTGGGTAACCACCTATGACATCACAGGCCACGTGGACCAATATGATTGGTGTTGTTTTACAAGTGCTTCAGACACCGGTCATGCTGGCAGCATTCCCCAAAGTGTCCCCTAGAGGGGGATGTAGCTCTCAGGGAACCATGGTTAAATGCATAACTCGAGACGTAATTTGCCTCCATCATGCATTAAATAATTTAATGCACAGTTAGCCATAGATTACATAAATGAAAACAGAATTATTTTGTATTGTTCAAGTTAACAGTCAGTTTATTTATTTACTTATTTGTTTATTTAGTTTATGCAAAGTGTAACAAGAGGTTGAAACGTCTGAAATGACATCAATAAATAATAATATACATAAAATATAAATACATAAACTGCTTTATATAAATATATAAACTGCTTAGTTCAATCTCAAGCATATTACTGTTATGTTCGTTCATAGAGAGCGTACCGGGACCTCATTACTTACATAAATCACAAGGAAATCAAATCACAAACGGACCCACAAACGAAACGAGTACAGTTTGTTTGTGGGTCCTTTTAGGGGAGTCTGAGATCACATGTTTGTTCACATATTCGAGCTGAACCGCTCCGAGAGCGTTTGCAGGGCTCAAATGAACTAGGTGTGAAAACACCCTTATACTACAAGGGGCCTTAAATTAAAATCCAAATGTTTGCAGTGGATTTTCTATTGCTGTTGCAGTCTTCACTTCAGAAAATCTTCTCCAATACAATGCTATGATTAAATCATTGTGGATGACTTTTTGATTTAGGAATTTCTTATAAATGAAATAATAATAAACACAATGAAGTAGAATTAAAAGAATTAAAAGTAACACATTCAAATATGTTACCAAAACATAAATGATATTCACTAAAAGAAAAAAGGCATAAAACAATTTGCAATATGATAATGTAGTTTAAACTATGTAATGAATGTCACAATTCTGTAGATCTCTTCCTCTCTTGACCTGTTTATGGAATACGAACTCGCCCTTACAGGTTCTATATCTTGGTGACCACAACCTTCAAGGAGATGTTCTCTTCCAGGTGATACATCTTGCAAATTCATGTGACAGGTGGAGTGAGACCTGGGAGTGTTGTCAAAACTCTCCCTGCCCAGCTCTAATTTGTCCTTCTCAACCAGCTCAGTCATGCCTCTAGAAAATTCCTCCACATCACTGTGTAAGTCCATAATGACAGTGAAATCCACCTCAGCTTCCAGGCTTGAAGTGGAGCTGACAGTCATACTTGAACATTTCCTCTCGATGGCCAGGTAGGTGTCCTTCAAGCCAGCAAACTCACAATTATAATCGTCCTCCAAGGGCAGAGTGAGATTGCTGCTGTTGAGGAAAAGAAGGGGTAGCGTTTTTCTACATCACATAATGAAACAAACCGTAATGATGGAGATATGAAGAAATCATGGGTGTGATTTTGAGCAGTTGATCATGCTTGAGTGAAATGATCCAGTGTAGTGATCCAGTCATGACATCATATATGTTGATGCATTCTGTTCTCACAGCAGGTAAATATTATCATATGGTTTGCAGTAGGCATGTGTCAGTTTAAAATTGTTATATTGTGATAATTGCTGAAGATTTTGTCACGATAAACCAGTACTGTATTACCACAGAACTTAAGTACACTGCTAAAAAATGGTTACTAAAAAACTTAAATATTGTGTCCTTTTAATAAGTTTCATGAATTTTTCAAATAAAAAATAACCATAAACATTTAAATACAATAACACAATAGCTTTTTGCAAACATTTACATACTATTTAACTTCATGTCTTTTGCAGCACAAACTGGTGTCAGAAACAGAAAATGGTAATGCTGCTTTAGGTAACAGTGGTAACTGCTGTAATTTGCTGTTCTATAAGTACCACCTACTGTCAGACAACAATTGTGTTGACATATTTTTAACCAGTTAATGGAAAAGAAGCTAATGAGCATTCTAAAAAAAAATTAAACAATTAGGATAATAAGGCATTTAGAATTATTCATGGTATTTAAATGTCCACGATAACAATCCATTGCATGTTCATTACAGCAAAATAGGCTACCATATTACCAAATACCAAATATAATGTCTAGTTTGTAGAAAAAAGAAATTAATTGACCAAAAACAATTTGCATGCATGATTTTGAATTGGGACTTTTTAAAGGTTACACAAACAACAACAACTACTGTCAGAAGTCATTCTAATTTTCTAATCATCCTGACCACTGATTGAGCAAGTACACTAAACTGTCACTTGGAACACATAAAAAGTATTCGAAAGCACGCTTTTAATATTGTTATTTTTGTAGAAAAGCCTGAGTAGAAAATTAAGTATTTTTTTTTAAAAACATGTAAGAACATGGAAACAGTGTGGAATGAGACACCTTAACATCATATTGTGGGTCTTCAAGAGTAGAAGCAGTGGACAGAGGCTCCTGCAAAGGAAAAGCAGAACAAGAAAGAAAGAGAAGCAGTCTAAAGTTAGCTGTGTTATTGAAGCAACACACGAGGAAAGAAAGACATGCACTGCAACCTAAACACACACACATGCATTTAAATCAATTTGTAAGTGAATATAAAATTCTCTAGTTCTTAAAATGTGATTCTCCTTCAAGGGAACTCCACACTGCGTCCCCTAGGGACACCTGAGGACTCACGACCTATGAGTTATCTGTTTGGGAGAGGAGCATGCGTGTTCAGTGTTAGAGGGCATTGAATGCGTTCATTGCGAGAAATTCTCAATGAAACAGCTCAGATCGCCCATGTCATTATTCTCCAGGGATGCAAGACAGACATCTGCACCTTGCAGCTCTGGTCCCGATGTTGTTGAGGCAAGCCGGAAGCTCCAATCATGGCGATCGCAGGTGGAGCTTGTGGAGAAACTGGAGAAAGGTTTGGAGAACGAGAAATATTTCTGCTTCTTTTGTCAAAAGCCGCAGGATCTGGACATGCTCTCTCTTGAGTCGTCCGGTTCGGCAGTTAGTAAGCTGCTGGCGTCATCCAGACGAGGCCGTGGATGTAGTTGGTGATGACGAAGAAAGTGTGGGCACTGAGTCATCTCAGCACACCAGCCCCACATACAGGGAGCTATTGGAGGTTATGGCCCGTGCTACTAAGAGACTGGAGTTGGTTGGGGGCATGAGAAACAGAAGCGTATGTGGCAGCAGGTTAGGCCGCGGGGGTTCTGCACACTATGGCTGTGTTGTCAGGCCCACCAGGCAGACCTGCTGAAAGATCTAGATGAAGGTAAGGGGACAAACCCTGAGGCTATGGAGGAGCTGCACCACAGATCTCGATCTCCATGCTGCCAAGAAAACCGCTGCTGCCATCGGCCGGGCGATGGCGCAATGGTGGCTACGGAGTGCCATCTGTGGTTAAATCTAGTGGACATTGGGAGAAAGGAGAATAACCCTTTCCTTGATGCTCCACTCTCACCATCTGGGCTTTTTGGCACATCCGTTGAGGCGTTGTTCGAAAAGTTTAGGGAGGCGAGGGTGCAGTCTGCAGACTTCAAGAGGTACATCCCTTATCGTTCTAGATCATCTCCCAAAACCTTTGAGGGGGCTGGTCCGTCTCAGACCGAGGATCACAGACCAGAAATCTAGCGCGGCCACTCATGCTCCTCCCCCTTCCAGGAGTAGAGCACACAGGAGGTGTGACGCTAAAGAGAGTAGAGGGGATCTCACAAAGTTGATAGAGAAGAGGCACACTGATAGCAGGCACTCTGTTTCTAAGTCCCCTTAGTGCTTAGTGCTGGGTGTCGGCCCTCTCTCTCATGGGCCACCCCCCATCGCCGGTGCATGTTTACCACTATTCTTGGTGGTCAGGCATGCACCAGGGCATGGCGTGGTTGGTATTTCATAGCCCAAAGTGTGCCCTAGGGGACGTAGTGTGGAGTTCTCATGAAGGGGAACGTTTTGGTGTTATGCATGTAACTATGATTCCCCGAGAGGGAACGAGATACTGCGTCCCCTTGCCATGCCTTGTGCCTGCCTGTGACATGTCTCCTTCAGACAAAGAAGTTGATGAAGTGCATTACCAGCATCCTCTTATACTTCCGGGTGCCCTGCTAATGACGTCATGGGGTGTGTGGCCCAATGGTCATGCTGAGGGCATTCCCCAAAGTGTCCCCTAGGAGACGCAGTGTCTTGTTCCCTCTCGGGGAACCACAGTTACATGTGTAACCCGAGAGGTTCTTGACTTATATTTTAGAGGATAAAAACGTCACAATCTCATTTAACATGCGGGGGTTCTTCACATCACCAAGTGGGTTTTAAAAATAAACCAACTAGTTTTAAAAGAGATTTTAAAGAATCAAATAATTCACAAAAAAGTAAACATTTAGTAACGAAGTTAAACAGTGTACTACCTACATTGGCCAAAAAAAAAAAAAGATTTAGAAACAGATTTAGAATGCTCTACTTGGGGAGCAACTGATGGACAGGTCCCCTGTATTCTCCACGTATTCTACGCCCATGCACATCATGCAGAATTCATTATTTAATGTGACAATCACCACAAAAGCTTCTGTTAAGGGTTGAATGCTCAGGCTGGTTGCTGTTAGTGTTTCAAAAATTTTCAAAGGTACTATGTAATTTCACTAAATTTACTATGAAGAAATGGGCTATCGAAGCAAATGGCCAAAACATTTAACCTCCAGACAATTATAAACATATTGATGAAATAGTTTTAATATAAATAGATATTTTTGGTGTAGTCGATTGCATATTAAACAGAAAACTACTCATTAATGGTTAAATTGTAGGCTTCTCTAACCCCTCTCTTCATGGGCAAGCAAACAGTATGATTTTACACGTACTGTAAACACAAGTATGTTTAAATTATAAAAAGGAAAACAATGAATGTGTGAATCAATCTTAAGTTCATGCAATACTTGTTTGTCCAGTGACTGAAAGTTTTAAAAATTCCATGTTGATTACCAGAAGGTTCTTTTTGATGGCTTCAAGAGTTGGGTCTTTGCTGAAAATGTGACTATTGCGCAGAAAGAGACCTGATTCTCTTGCTTTCTTTGTTTTGACTGGAGGTGTTGGAGGGGCATTTTTTTGGTTAACTGTCTGTTTGGAGAAGTGAAGTTCAGAAATGCTCTCATCAGTATGCAGAAGATCTCTGTGGACTATTCTGCTGGTGTGTTTTGTAGTGTCTTCATTCCGTATACCCTTTTCTTTTGGTGAACTCTCAAGACTCTTTATCGCTTGATGCTCTGAGCACACACAGATGTCCTTGATAGCTAAAGATAATTCCTGACTTGTATTTCCTTTCACTAGACTTGTGGAGCAGTTTGCATGGAAATAGCTAGTGTCCCTGCTCTCGAACTTACAGGGGTCAAAGTGTCTCACAAAAGATTCATTCATACTGTATCTTTTAAAATTTATTTTCATTAGTTCAGAGCCTTGTCCAATATCTAGGTCATCTTTGTAGCCTTGGCTCCTCACTCTCTCAGGTTTTAATGGAACAATTCTTGTTATATCTGTTCTTACATGTCCAGTAACACTCTGGCTAGTTTTTCTCAGTTCCATGGCCATTTGGATTTCTGCAGATTCTTCCAGTTCAAAATTGCTTATCTTCTTTTCAAGACCCAAATCTTCTGTTTCTTTCTTCTTTGCTTTTCCAGATTTCGCTTCATTCTTGCTATTATCAATCATGATGACTTTCATGACTTCAAATCTGATATCAGTCTTGACACTTTTCTGCTCATCTTTGCCAGGGCCACTGAATGAATCTTGGTTTTCTTGTTTGCCTTCAGTGTTCATAATCTTCACTTCGTTGGATAGCTGCTCTTGACATTCTACAAATTTTCTTGCATCATCAGACTTTCCTGAATCATGCAAACTTTCATGCATCTTTCTTGCTCCCTGATTGGGAATCTGCAAGTCTTTTCCCATTACCCTGTCAAACTCTTTATTTACTTTAAGCGGTGTTGCCGCATATGTATTTGTGGCTGGCTGAATTAACTTTTCAGCCATGGATGATGTCCATGTGTCTGTTGTTGTGCTGAAATTTTCAGGATGACAGATCACAATCTCCTTTATAAGTTCAGTATTGTTGTCCTCATCAGACTCTACACTATCGTGTGTGATGTTTGAACCTTTGGCTTCTGTCTCATACACAAAGTCCCTTGACTTCCCCAAGTTTAAGCTTTGAGGTCTTTTTTCCCTTCTGACTTTACATTGAGAACTCTCCGCCATGATGTCTGTAGTGGTAATCTTGTTGTTAGGCTGAGACTCAGCAAGTGGTGTAGGCTCTTTTTTTGATATTTCATGAGACAATTTAGATTTAATCTTAGTTGTGGCATCTTCCCCTGTGATGATATTTTCCTTAGATTCACCTGACTTGTCCATTAGTGTTATTTTTGAGGATGCAAAAGTCTTCATGTGCAATTGTGTTTCATCACTGTCCTCTCTCATTAGGTCAATGTGTGTCATCTTGGTAATTTCCTGTTGTTTTTCTGTCTCCTCCTTTCGAAGGGGATCAATGACCAGAGAAGGTGGAGGTGTACTAGCTTTGTACTCTCCTTTCTCCTCCATTTCATAGTCAAGCAACACCCGTTCTTCAGAGCCCTATTTAATCATATAAATTAAAATTGTTAGTTCTTTAACTTGTCATCAAATCAGTAACCATTAGTGAATTTTAAATGTCTTCTGGATGAAGCCCTCCACTGAGAGGCTGTTGTCAGGTTCCCCTACCCCTGCACCAACAGCCTCCTGATAGATGGCCAGCTCCAAGAAAAAGAAAAAAAGAGGATAAACAAAAAGTAATTTATATTATGAACATTTAAAGAGCAATTTAAGATGTTGAAAGAAAAAATAATGAAAAAGAAATAGCAACACAAGTAAAATGATTATAAATAATGGGATTTAACACAGCATATAAACAAACATGAAAGCAGGAATCAGTATAATGAAAACAGCAGCAATAATGACTTGGGCAACCATTAAATACAATAGCACAACAAAATGCAACATAGTGGAGAACTGAATATAAAACATTACAAATTAGAATGTTAAAACAGCATGGCATACATGTCAAATCCATTATATCTGGTAAAACAAAAATCTGTATCAGCAAACAACAATTAGTTTGGCAATAAACACTACACCCACACCACATAATACTTTCTCTTTTTACCTTTACTAGACTAGTCAATGCAAAATTGCTACAAAAAGTGTAACAACTGAACTGACACTAAGGATTTTCCTTGTCAGTTGAGGGAATTCACATTGCACACAATCAATACAGCATGATGCACATATACATGATGATTGCAACCAAACAAGAAAGTAGAGACTAAACCAAGTATCAGCACATATATTAATATTCTGTCCTAATGCAGTATTTCCATACTCACTGCTTTCTTCTCTGGAGAGCCGCCTGGGGACGTCCCTGACAGACGTTTTTCCTGGTTCGTCAGTTTACTGTTGGGCTCCCTCAGGGCCCTCTTCAGCTCATTGATGCTGGCTTGGTGCTTCAAGAGAACATCCTCTGATTTGTCTAGAAACTACAGAGAGTACCAGAGAAAGAACAGCAATGATCAGGAAAACATCTAGTAGGATTTTAAACATTTATATTTTAATCCATATATTATGAGACTTCTCTTCTATTCCTTAAAATTGTATAGTAATGCTTGAGATGTGAGTATAGACTGAATAAATACTCTATAACCTAGATACGTACGATTATATAGATAATTGTGATGGAATCAGAATGAAATACCATGCCAACCATATCCACGTACCATGGTTTTTACATGATATTCCAAGGTACTTACAGGCATATAACCATGGTATGTGTCCAAAAACTGATTTGGTGTCATGTTCATTGAAGCTTGGTACATCATATAACTATTCGATATTTTGTTAGTAATGTACTTTACTGCAGAATGTATGGGTTCTTCTTTGGAAAATTAGAAATTAACTGATACAAAAAGTATAAGAGTGGGTGATATAACTAACATTCTATATCATAGAATGTTACAAAGCCAACATACTGATCCTCTTTTTAAATGTATTATTATGTAATTGGCTTGATGTATTATTATGTAATTTGCTTGATTATCTATTTAAACATCATAGTGATGCAGTTGTTCTGCATTGATTGTGGTATGAATTTGAGTGACAGCTAAAATTATTAGGTTTTTTTTGGGAGAGATGTGTTATAACTTTTATAAAAAAAAAATCAAGACATGTGGATGAGCTCTTTTGACTAAGGACTATTTTTGACTATTTTGTCTGTTCTGGAAGATCACATCAACTATGTCAGAGTAGTTCTCAATCACCTCTAAAACAACCAACTGTTAAAGCCAAGAAGTGTGAGTTTCAGATTACAACCACTACTTTCCTAGAATATGCCATTAGCCCTGCATCGACTTCACTATCCTGAGCTGTCTCTACCCTTCATTGTTGAAGTGGATGGCTTCAACGTTGACATAAAAGCAGTCCTCTTACAACATCATGGTAACCCAGCTAAGATGTACTTATGTGCATTCTATTCCCACAAATTGAATCCTGCCAAACAGAATTATGATCACCACACCACCACCACCATTATTATTTATATAGCGCTCTTTACAATGCAGATTGTGTCAAAGCAGGTTTACAGTATTAAACGGGGAAATAGTGTGTCGAATTATGATGTGAGTAACTGGGAACTCCTTGCCATTAAGTCAGCCCTGAAAGAGAGAACACCCTCATTGTCTTAATCGACCATCACAACTTGAAATGCCTTAAGACAGCAATACAACAAGCTTGCTGGTCTCTCTTCTTCTCCTGATTCAACGTCTCAGTTACCGAATGACCTGTCTTAAAGGGGTCATCGGATGCCCATTTTCCACAAGTTGATATGATTCTTTAGGGTCTTAAAGTCTATAACATACTTTGGTTAAAATTTCTCAATGGTGGTGTAAAACAGATTTTTGGCCTTTTATTTGATAGGATAGTGGTTAGACAGGAAACGAAGTTGGAGAGAGAGAGGGGGGAAAGGACCGGGAAAGGTTCCCAAGCCTGGACTCGAACACGAGACCCGAAGTGCAACAGTGCTACATGTCGACGTGCTGCCCACTAGGCTATCGGCGCTGACAAGCAACACTCTTTTTACCTTGTCAAAATAAGCTCTGGGGCCTCATGTATTAAACTTTACATAGATTTCATCCTAAATGTGTGCGTACGCACAAAAGCTAGATTTCGCGTACGTACAAAAGTTTTCAGATTTATAAAGCCATGCGTACGCCAGAACCTGCGCAAAATTCCCTTTGTAATACCCAGTCAGCGGAAGATTGTGCGCACATGAATCTCCACCCCGTCTCCTCCCCGAAATAGCCATTTATGGAGCTTACAACGCCTAGTTTTAATATGCATAACGTCATCTGCATATCATTTCCATGCATATTCCATCCACGTGACAACATGTTTAACGCAGTTAAGGGTAGGAATACGTTAGGAAAATATGAGATACGGACTATAAATGCGTTTTGAGACATCACTATTCTAATTTATGCAATTTGCCTAAAAGGTAAACATATATTTTAGAATGTTTATAATCTATATTTTTATGGAAAGAGATAGGCCTTATTTTTTTGCAGTGTAATTAGCTGTCTGACTCACCGCGTCAGTAACAAAACATTTTGAAAATAAAACGCGCATATCTTACAGTTTCCTTCAAATTCTATGTTTTAAATATGGTGTTTGTCACAATATTGGGAAGAGCACGAAAGGAGTTATCATTAGGCTACTGTCTGTGCGCGACACCTGTGAACAGAGGTTCTACTGTCATCAGACCAATGGACTGTTTGATCAACGAGTGCATCCTTATGTCTGTCGTTACTGCCATCAAACAAAGTCAAGTTTACAAAAATGATCATTATTATTCACGCAAAAGTATTTTCTCAGAACATGAGTTTTGCTATTTAGAACACAATTTAAAGCGGAATTGTCATGCGCCAAGCAATCCTCGCTGTGATTAAAACATTAAATCGCATACCACAGGAAAATTGTTCGAAAGCAGCATCCACTGCAAATATTTTTTTATATAAATTAATATAAAAATTTTGTAATTTCTGGATAATAATTTCATGAAATTTCAGCACTTAACTTCATTATTCAGAATGTCATATTTAATCTAAACGTGTATGTCAAATGTAAAACAGACTTTAAAATCATTCTGTTTGCTTCCTTATTTCACTCCCTCCAGTAAAAGAGTGCGTACGCATGGTCTAGAGCAGAGGTGCTCAAACTCGGTCCTGGAGGGCCAGTGTCCTGCAGAGTTTAGTTACAACTTGCCTTAACACACCTGCTGGGAAGGTTCTAGTATGCCTAGTAAGAGCTTGATTAGCTGGTTCAGGTGTGTCTAATTGGGGTTGGAGCTAAACTCTGCAGGACACCGTCCCTCCAGGACCGAGTTTGGACACCCCTGGTCTAGAGTGTCTGTATTTACACATACACATTTACACATAGACCCCTGGTCTAGAGTGTCTGTATGCGCACATATTTACGTCTAGTATTATTTTTTATAAATCCCGATATGTGCGTGGAAAATTGTATACGCACATTTCCATGCCCATTTTGTGCGTATGCAACGTTTATACATCAGGCCCCTGGCCACAGCAACCTGTTCTGTTGCATGTTCCTTTAAATGCTAATGAGCTCTGCTCACCCCGCCCCTGTCTTCCGTGGGGTGACAAAGCGTTCTCTCTGAGACTGTTTACTTTAGCCGCATTGAGCTGCAAAACTTGCTAACTAGCACGTTATTAGGAAAGGTAATTTGCAAAGATTTATAAAAGAACCTTATACTCACTTCTTCTGTAGGAGAGGCTGGATCAGGAAATGATTCGCGCAAACCTAAACATATTTAGGTAGGGGGGCGCATTCCCTTCAAACACAAAAGTAATCCACTTCAGCGGCTCAGATGTCGGGAGTAAATGACGACTGCTATGATCATTATTACATCCAACAACAGAACACCTCAATCGCTTAGGAGCAATTCTTATCTACCCCTGCTCCGGCGTCGAAACAATGGCGGACTGTTCACTCAGGGTGGGTCTAAGGTAAAACGCTTGTTTCAATCAACAATTGTGGGAGGGGCCTGGGCCTGTGTGACGTCACACAGACAGGCATCTGAGAATGGCTTGATATGAGAAAGGGGAAATGATTTAACAAGATTAAAAAAAAAAAACACTGGGTGGATCTTTATCATTATAGGGTCGTGGTGTACACACACTGCCAACACACATTTCAGTTCAAACAACTTGTAAAAGTGCATGTCGCACTCGCATCCAATGACCCCTTTAGGGAATTCAAAAACAGAAACCCTGTCTAAAATGACACTGACACCTCCAAAAAACCCCAAACTTCCTGCCTCCAGGAAACGGAGCAAGCATCAAGAGCATAAGCCTCCACATCCCATACCTGACTACACTCTAGTCATTTGCGTGAGAAATGCACCAATCAACTGGTTTAGAACAAGTTCTGCTGGCCTTCCCTTCTGTAGAATTAGAGGTCGACCATTTGATCGGTTTTGCCGATTAATTGTCACAGTTATCTGGATAATTGCTGGAAAAATTGGTTATCTTTAGCAGCCATATCACCCTGCAGCCCAAGACTGGTTGCCCACTGAAGCTAAGCAGGGTTGAGCCTGGTCAGTACCTGGATGGGAGACCTCCTGGGAAAACTAGGTTGCTGCTGGAAGAGGTGTTAGGGAGGCCAGCAGGGGGTGCTCACCCTGTGGTCTGTGTGGGTCCTAACGCCCCAGTGTAGTGACGGGGACACTATACTGACA
>NW_015634043.1:111233-112571 GCF_001515625.1 Sinocyclocheilus rhinocerous
CGTCTTTCGGATGAGACGTTAAACTGAGGTCCTGACTCTCTGTGGTCATTATAAATCCCAGGAGGTCTTTGAAAAAGAGTAGGGGTGTAACCCCGGCATCCTGGCCAAATTCGCCCATTGGCCTCTGACCATCATGGCCTCCTAACCATCCCCATATCTGCTGATTGGCTTCATCACTCTGTCTCCTCTCCACCAATAAGCTAGTTTGTGGTGGGCGTTCTGGCGCACTATGGCTGCCGTCGCATCATCCAGGTGGATGCTGCACACTGGTGGTGGTTGAGGAGATTCCCCCTTTCTATGTAAAGAGCTTTGAGTGCCCAGAAAAGCGCTATATAAATGTAAGGAATTATTATTATTATTATCAGCAAAAATCCATTCCGGATTTTTCCAGGTTGTGTCCGTCGCTGGAGCAACTGAGAAGGGTCCGCTGTCATTATATATTATGAGAGCAACCTCTAGTGGCGAAATCACTGACACCTCATGCTGTTTTTTTTTTTTATATGTGAGACGTGAGCTGCACAGAATGGCACACTTCAGATGAGGATTTAAAACAGACAACAAAATTATGTGTATACAGTACATGTCTCCACATAATTTTAAATTCATTAATTTGTTAACTAGATGCTGCATTAGTGGAGAGCAGCAGTATGTTTGCCATCAAGTCTCAGAGGATGCTAAAATTAGTAGTACCTGAAGCAGTTAAAACAAATGTGACAAAACTACATGCAAATGTTTTTTTTTACGACCCAACTATTACCATCTATTTGCATTAGCTTATTTCCAGCTGGACACTTTTACACATTCGTTATTTAGCAAAGTTGAAGCATAGTGATGTTAGAAAGCAAATTGTTATGTTCATGCAGCCGACACAAACAAATCAAACTCATCTAGAACTTCAAACTCATCTAGGCCACTTTTTGTTAATTCTTGACGTTAACTTTTGCCTGATTGGTAATTAAATAAACTTGAATTGAATGCAACATTTGTATGACTGCAATATTTTGTTATTTTGATTAGATAATCAAGTATTCTAAAATAGATGGAAATAAAGAAAATAAATTGTATAAATACAATACACATACCCTAGTAAAAATTTTATATATTTAAAATACATTTATTTCATACTAAGTATAGTTAAAATCTATTAACATATTTACTGACAGATAACTCAAGACTTACTCATATAAAAATTATAATTAAACTTTATTTGGCGTACTACTTGTGCACAATGCACATTTCTTAATATTAAGTCTAAAATGTTTTAATGTCACCTTTGATGAGAATTGTATGATCTTTGAATAATATCGGTCTTTAAATGCAAAATATTTAAAGTGTACC
>NW_015634043.1:112818-115161 GCF_001515625.1 Sinocyclocheilus rhinocerous
CAGTACAATTGTTTAAAATATATTGCTACTACTGTCATTGTTGTTGTTATTATTATTATTATATTCTAATTTGTTGGCCTTCCTTAAACACCAGTGTGAATGTAATTTAGACTGTGAACAGTATACCACCAATAAAAAGAGGGTTGAGTACAAGTCAATTCACTGATTTTTTTTCTGATTAAATTTTTCTTAGTTAAGAAACATGGGTTGGAGCTCTTAATTTTTAACTCTCAAAGTGCACTAGATAGAATAATTTAACTTTAAAATGTAAACATTTTTAATTTTTTCCCAATTCTTCATTTGTCTTTTTTTTTTCTAAATATCGCAATAAATATCATATCGTGAGATTTTGATATTGTTAGATCCCTAATAAATACCATGGTTAAACTATAATTACTGTAGTAAATCCATGGTTAATTTGTGTTGGTTTAACTATAGTAACCATTTTTTGTTTTTATTAATTTTTTATATAATCAATGTATTCATTAATAGTAAAACACTAGGCTATGGTTATTTTTTGTAAGGAAAGTTGTAAAAAATAAGTTAGCCATCTTACATAACCTTTCACATTTACAGTAATTGTGTATTTCGTCAGCTTATTTAGGCTAATAATATATATATATATATATAAAAAGCTAAGGAATCATATAATCAAAATGTTAAAATAAACAAAAATATCACCTTTCAAAGCAAAACATTGATAAGCATGTCCCAGCCACATTCATCACTTTGCGGTTCCCTTAAACATTCACATTTCACATCCACATTTCAATGTGGTCTGTGCATATTTGCAGCACATTTCTGTATTTGTTTGTGTTGTGAGCATTTGCAGTGCATTTCTGTATTTGTTTATTTTGTGAGTATTTGCAGCATGTTTCTGTATTTGAAGAGCGTTTGTTTGTGTTGTGAGTATTTGCAGCACATTTCTGTTTTTGGTTGTGTTGTGAGTATTTGCAGCACGTGTTGTCAAATTGATGAAGATGTTTTCTTAATTTGCATGTGTTTTTTTTTTCCATTTGCAGCGTGTTGAGCTTTCTCGGCCACCATAGACATGGGCAGTGTTGTGCAAGTTACTTCCAAACTGTAATACATTATAGATTACTTGTTACTGTTATTTAAAAGTAATTCCTTACCTTACAATATTACTGTCTCAGAATTGTAATGCGTTACATGACTCCTGTATTACTTTTGAGTTACTTTCACCAAAATAACTACAGAAGTAGAACTTAAGGTAACACTTTATTTTAGGGTCTCTTAACTAGTTGCTTATTAGCATGCATATTACTAGAATATTAGCCATTTATTAGTAGTAATTAAGCACATATTAATGCCTTATTCTACATGACCTTATTCTACATCCCTAATCCTACCCAATACCTAAACTTAACAACTACCTTACTAACTATTATTAAGCAGCAAATTAGGAATTTATTGAGGAAAAATTCGTAGTTAATAGTGAATAAGTGTTCCCTATTCTAAAGTGTTACCATACTTATTCTAAAATGACAAAATGTACTGCAGAGCATTTTACATCTAGTAGAGAGCGATATGGTGTAGCATAAATGACATCACTGAATTCAATGATGAACTGCCTTTAACTGAAAAATGAGTGTTTACTATTGTCACTGCATTATTAACACACTATTTTCCTAATTAAAACTGTACAGTTGCTTTGACACAATCTGTATTGTTAAAAGCGCTATATAAATAAAGGTGACTTGCCTTGACTTGACTTATTGGCATGCATATTACTAGAATATTAGCCATTTATTTGTAGTAATTAAGCACATATTAATGCCTTATTCTACATGACCTTATTCTACATCCCTAATCCTACCCAATACCTAAACTTAACAACTACCTTACTAACTATTAATAAGCAGCAAATTAGGAATTTATTGAGGGAAAATTCGTAGTTAATAGTGAATAATAATTAAACTTTATTTGGCGTACTACTTGTGCACAATGCACATTTCTTAATATTAAGTCTAAAATGTTTTAATGTCACCTTTGATGAGAATTGTATGATCTTTGAATAATATCGGTCTTTAAATGCAAAATATTTAAAGTGTACCCGAAGTGTACTTGCAATAGTTTCACTTTAGCACAATCAAATACACTAAGCATATCTTTAATTGTACTTCAGCACTACTTCCGCACAATTAAAGTGCATTAAGTACAAAATTAGTTGTTCCAATTTAGCAGACTTTAAGTATACCAATTTAGTATATTAAAAGTACAACTGCAGGGCATTTTATTAAGTACATAAATATGAAAATTTATTTGTAGTATACTTAGCATGAAATAAATGTATTTCAAATACATTTAAGTATATTTATTTTT
>NW_015634043.1:115421-137225 GCF_001515625.1 Sinocyclocheilus rhinocerous
ATATAAAAATTATAATTAAACTTTATTTGGCGTACTACTTGTGCACAATGCACATTTCTTAATATTAAGTCTAAAATGTGTTTTAAAGTCACTCTTGATGAGGATTGTATGATCTTTGAATAATATCGGTCTTTAAATGCAAAATATTTAAAGTGTACCCGAAGTGTACTTGCAATAGTTTCACTTTAGCACAATCAAATACACTAAGCATATCTTTAATTGTACTTCAGCACTACTTCCGCACAATTAAAGTGCATTAAGTACAAAATTAGTTGTTCCAATTTAGCAGACTTTAAGTATACCAAGTATTTAGTATACTAAAAGTACAATTGCAGGGCATTTTATTAAGTATATAAATATGAAACTGTATTTGTAGTAAAAGGAATTTGTAAAAGTTAGCCACAGTTACACTGTAACACAGTTACAGTAAATGTGTATTTTGTCAGCTTATTTAGGTTAATAATATATATATATATATATTTATTGAGGGAAAATTCGTAGTTAACTGTGAGTAAGTGTTCTAAAGTGTTACCATACTTAACATTCTAAAATGACAAAATGTACTGCAGAGCATTTTACATCCAGTAGAGGGCGATATGGTGTAGCATAATGACTGTGGGCTATCCAGGCTACTAACAATATAGCTTATAATTGGCAAAGTGAAGGCTCAAGACAATGCAAGAAAGGATGACAGCCAGAATCACAAACGATCCAAGTCTGTTACAAGTATGGTAGAGGTAAAGTGATTATCTGGCAATATCTGTGAATATTCATATTAGACTCAACAGGACTATATGTAAATTCTAATGCCAGTAGCCGACTGTGGCCAGTAGCCTTTCCTGTAAAACCCGCCCTAAACACACCTTCACTGGACTACGCCACACAATACAAAGATCCACCAGCGAGAGGGAGATGAATGAAATAAATCGCTAAACAAATATATCAGAAGCTGTCGTTTAGTCTTTGTTTACAAACTTGGACACCACAATTGGACACTATTGACTGACCACGAACAGGAAATAGAACTTACTTGCGGCATTTTTGATTCGTTAATGCCTCGCGGTCTTGCTGGTTTTTTTTTTCTTTCTTTGAACAATTAAATTTTTTGCTAAAAGTGTGTTGTAACGCATGTGTTACTGAACATGTACCAAGTAAAATATTACTGAAAATTGATTAGTAATGCCTTACACTACTGGGTTACAGCAAAATGTAATCAGTTACTGTAATGCATTACTTTTGTAACGTGTTACTCCCAACACTGGACATGGGTACGTCTTCCAACATGGTTGTTTGAGAAATAAAAAGCCATTCACTGCATCAGTTAGGGTTAAAAGAATTGTTGCCAAACATACAACATGCCAGAAACATATTAATCACTGCAATAATGATGCAATCTTATAATCTTTTGTATTTGTTTATTTAAATACAGACAGTGACTTTTTTTTGGCCAGACAGTGTATTATGGTCTATATAGTGGTAGTACTGAATGCCTTGAGAGTGAGAATAGTTTGATTCTTGTTTTGACTTGTTTGAGACACAGCCCTTTCTGTAGCCAAGCAAATGTGTCTTCCACTGTATCACTATAAATTATACAGCACAACCTTTTCTGGTTTATTAATTTCTGTTGCAGATTACTGTCATACTACCCTAGTAAAAAAGTAATATAGTTAAAATACATTTATTTCATACTTGGTATAGTTCAAATCTATTAACATATAAAAATTATAGCTAAACTTCATTTGGAGTACTACTTGTGCACAATGCACATTTCTTAATATTAAGCCTAAAATGTGTTTTAATGTCACTATTGATGAGGATTGTATGATCTTTGAATAATATCGGTTGTTAAATGCAAGATATTTAAAGTGTACCTAAAGTATGCTTGCAATAGTTCCACTTTAGCACAATCAAAAATACTTAAGTATATATTTGGTTGGACTTCAGCATTATTTCCCTACAATTAAAGCGCATTAAGTACAAAATTAGTTGTTCCAATTTAGCAGTCTTTAAGTATACCAGTTTAGTATACCAATAGTACAATTGCAGGGTATTTTTATTAAGTACATAAATGCGTAATGTAATGTACAGTATGTATTTGTAGTATGCTTAGCATAAAATAAATGTATTTCAAACACATTTTAGTATATTTATTTTTCACTAGGGTAACCAGCTCTAGACAAAAACATGTTCAACAGAAGAACCTTAAGGAAGAGATACCTCCTGTAGAGGGGTTGACTCCTTCTTCAAGTGTAGATGACAGGTAGATGAAAGCAGCAGAGATGGAGGAATAAACAGGATCAAGGTTGATGTTAGTTACAGACAAGGTCAGGAGAGTAAGAAACACAAGAGCGAGGCCTTCTACAAGAGCAAGAACAGATCAGGATTAAACAGGATCAGATAGGAAACAAGTTTTTTTTGGAAGATTTCAGTTAGATGTAGATATGGAACATCAACTGTATGCAGACACTGTACACAACAACTTTTAGTCCAGGGAAGTAATAGCACAAACTTTATCTGGATATGTTGGACTAGTTGGAGAAGAATAAAATGCCCAAAAACTAGAGCAGGGGTCGGCAACTTGGCATGGGTGTAATCATTGGCATTTGAGAAACAGAGATAAAAAGGTATATTTAATTTGGATGGATTTCCTTGCACATGCATACTGATCTACATTTTAAGATAATGCTTTCTCGTTGCTACATAACCTGTACAGAAATAGCAGTTAAACACTAAGTGTGAGAATTAAACTGTGTTAACTAAAGAAAAATTGTAGTGCTCCAAATAGGAAAAAAGAAATCCTTTTACTGCAGGTGCATAGAGCCAAAGGAATACTAGAATACTAACAAGAAGGTAGCCACACACTGAATCCAATACAGACTGAAAAAGTCTAGCAATACATTTTTTTATTTCATAAATTGCATCATGCAAAAAGTGCAGAGTGCATGTGAGTTAAAAACAAGTAGACAAGTGCTCGTGTCCACTTGTTTTAACTGACATGCACTATGCACTTTTACACACCCGGAGCAGTGGGCAGCCATTTTTGCTACGGCGCCCGGGGAGCAGTTGGGGGTTCGGTGCCTTGCTCAAGGCTCCCACCTCAGTTGTGGTATTGAAGGTAGAATAGAGCGCTGTACATTCACTCCCCCCACCTACAATCCCTGCCGGTCCCGAGACTCGAACCTGTGACCTTTGGGTTACAAGACCGACTCTCTAAACATTAGGCCACGACTGCCACCAATAGTGTTGCCTTTTAGTGAATTTTACAGTTTTTAAGCTAAAATATATGTGCACGTTGTAGAAAAGCACATGCTTAATCACCATTATAATTATATAGGGGTCAATGGAATTTTTTTTCCCAGGGGTCTCGGGCCCCAAAAAGTTTGAGAACCCCTGGTTTAGTTGACTAATCTAGAGTTTTTCAAACATGCACTGGAAGCCCTCAGCATTGCACATGTTGTATGCCTCCCTTAAGCCAGGCATACACTATGCGACACTCGGGAAGTTGTGAGTCCTTGCAAACATTATAAGTCAGTTAATATGACAATTGTGTCAAAGCACAATTGTGTACATGGTTCGACTATACTGCATGCCAAGCTGGCGACAATTTTCAGAAGCTCAAGAGGTGAACCCAATATAAGTGGCACTGAGTGGCTATATACTTTAGAATCTTTCCACTGAATAACAGCCACCAAAACAAACAAACAGCTGTTCAGAGAACCTAACTGTCTGGTAAATGCACAAAGCACACAAGGCAGAGTGGCTGCAGGTGTGGCAGGGTGGGTGTATCCTCCCCAGCTGCTGACTCACTCAGGGTGAAAGCTGAGAGAGTTATATCAATGGCTCTGAACTGTTTTAAGAACACTCTAGGCACATACTATGGTCTGCTCTTGGTTTAAAGGGTTAGTTCATCCAAAAATTTAAATTAGCCCATAAATTACTCACCCTCAAGTCATCCTAGTCTACTAGTCTCGCACATCCCTACTTAAAGGGATAGTTCACCAAACAATTTAAATGAACTTTTAAAAAACATTTTGGGTTAACTATTCCTTTAATAACACGTGGCCTCCTGAAATATGTCTAAACACGCAAATGTTCACTATGATCTCAAGCAAAATGCTGATTTGAATTAAAAGGGAAATGTATAATGTAGATAAAACCATAGACACTGAT
This sequence comes from Sinocyclocheilus rhinocerous, assembly GCF_001515625.1. Classification (NCBI taxonomy): domain Eukaryota; kingdom Metazoa; phylum Chordata; class Actinopteri; order Cypriniformes; family Cyprinidae; genus Sinocyclocheilus; species Sinocyclocheilus rhinocerous. The sequence goes on from NW_015634043.1 coordinate 119,592, forward strand.
GCTTTAAAATACCTCCTGCGTATTAAGGCCCAGATATGCTTCCTCCTTTAGCTGGGAAATGTTTAATGGAAGAAATTAATTATAGCATTGTTTAACTCTTTCCCCGCCAGCGTTTTTGAAAAATGTTGCCAGCCAACATTTTCATAGCCCCCAGAATAGTTTGTTGTATGAATATATGAACATGCAATACATCAAAATAAAGAACAGACCCTCTACTTTTAAACAAAAACATCTGTTTTTATTCTAGCTTCAAGCATTCAAACACTTGAATGTAGGTAGGTTTCATAAAAAAAGCAACATTTTGAGCAAATCGCATTTTTATCAAATACTACATCTGAATCATATTCAGTACAATGATCAAAGCAAATATGCAGTAGATCACTTTCATCAGCACCCCAAAGCTTGCACAGTCCTTTACCACTTCCTGGATCTACACAGAGTGCTGTAACATTAGGCAGTTTTCATTTATATGGGGTTTAGTGTTGATAATTGCATTACTTTTCATAGCATAGATAATTGCATATTCTTACATATGAGATCGCTCGTTTCTGCATCTTCTTCGTCTGTGTTTTTGATCTAGTGATTCTAGACTCATTCAGGAGATGCGTAATAGCGACCCTGAGTGTATAACATTGAGAACGCAGAAACCAGGAAAATTCCGTGTTTGGCAGGGAATCGTTATCTCATGAATAATGTAAAATTCAGTGTTTGGCGGGGAAAGAGTTAATGTGTTCTAAAAAAGTTAAGTAATTCAAAAGAGACAGCATTAGAGAGAGAAAACAGCAGATGTATGTCACAGTTGGTTGCAGGCAAGGATAATTCAAGCATGGGTCTAAGACAGGTGCTTCCCCATATCGTCAGCAAGCTATACACAACCTCGAGAGACCATCACGAAAGGGAACCCTGGGCTAGTTGACTAGTCTCGCACATCCCTACTTAAAGGGATAGTTCACCAAAACATGAAAATGAACTTTAATTTTTGGGTGAAGTACCCCTTTAATAACATTTGGCAGTGTTTTACAAACAAAATTTTTGTTCAGAAAAGTACAATTCCTCAAAAATAGACATGTTCACACCATGGGGCATCTGGAGCCTTGTACTTGGAATCCAAAACCATAATAACAACAACAACAACAATAATAATAATAATAATAATAATACAAATAATAATACTATATAGCTGAACATAGTGTGTCCCATAAAACTATAAAATAAAATAATTAATTATAGTAATAATAGTATTAGTATTTATAGTATTTATTTTGCATTTTTAAATAAAATAAACAGAATAATAAATAGAGTGTGAAGTGTGATAATACTATTATATTTTGAAGTAAAAATTGAGTATGAAATAAAAATACATTTTTATTGAATAATTATTTATAGTACAATTAAAAATTAAATGCTAATATTTACTTTTTTATTTTTATTATTATTATTATTATTTTTAAATCAGCAAGCTTTTATTTTGGTGGGTTTGTAAGTATATGAAATTGGCAGTGCATAGCCAAGATTTATGCTTTCAGTTTGATTGGAAATCTTACAGTACAGTACAGTATTACAGTTAGACGATCTAAATAGTTGATTGTGGATCACTTGTCAGCCATGTCGGTACACAAATTAGCGGTCTTAACTATTTACACAGCAATTTTTTTTTTTTGGTCGCGCATGCACACCACTTGTATGCACCCCCTGTATATATATAATACACACACATAATAATAATAAATGTACATATCTATATTTGTTACTGAAGGTTTATATTTATTTATTTATTGCAGGGAGGTAAAATAGGAGATGCAGTAGAATTTGTTAAATTTCTTCTGAATATGTGATTTCTCATGAAATAGTATCTTATTACCTTAATGTCCTTTTTTCTTGTAGGCGTCGTAACAGTCTCTTCACTGTTGCTATGCTCTTGATCCTGTTCCTGGTCTTGATCCAGACTGAGGTCGGCATCAGCTTCATCTCCAGAAAGAAACTGTGGCTGCTCACTCTCACTCTTCTGAGACAGACCATCATGAATTTCACCCAGTGTGGATACCGGTTGACAAAATTCTGTTTGACACACAATAGCAGAATGTTCAGGGCTTTACTTAGAACTGATACAGTCTATCCATGCAATGGAAAAAATGTTTTATTTGAGACAAGCAATGGTGTATACATTACAAAAAAATAAAAATAAAAATAAACCTTTCATTACAAAATAAACCCTATTTCTTCTGGGTTTCCAGTAAAAATATCAACAAAATATGATCAGTAAATAATTAAGCAACTTAAAGTCAACATAAAATTTAAATTGATCTTATTTGGTTTCTTAATATATATTACGCAATGTAGTAAATAAAATATACAATATATAATACATTATATTGTGTAATATTATATACTGTGCACAATTTTCTATCCTGACCTGTTACAGGGAAATCCAATTCAGGTTTCTAAGAGTCATCCTCAAAAGAACTGGGCACTGGTAAAATACTCACTACAATATAATGAATTATATTTTATATGTTGCTTTCAAAAAATGTAATTTAATCATAATACAAATATGTTTCTATATAAATATATAACACAAAGTTATTTCTGAATGGCCATGAAATGAGAAAGGTGCTCTTTGCAGCCACTAAACAATTGCCCTAAACCAATGCATTAAATCTAATCTTATATTCTTAATATACATTGTTATTGCAAATTATTTGATCTTACATTAGAAGTACAAATAGTATAATTCAGGAATATATACACAAAACGTTCTTAACTACTTAAAATGTTTATTATTTTCAAATGTTTTAGAGAACCACAGGCAAAGAAGATAGCAACCTTCAAAACTCCTTTCCACACATTGAAGTGCAAAAGTTCCACTTTAATGTGAGATGGTTTCAGTGGACAACTTAAACAGCCTTTTGAAAGGACAAATCTTTACATGCATATTTGCATTACATAAAATGGAACACATCCTCTTCTGCGTGTGACACAACGATGTATATAAATCTACCTATGAAGGTATACATTGAATGGATGGGTGATAGTTTAGCATTTCAGAATCATGCATTTAGCACAATGTCAAGGTTAATCTTGAAGTAGTTTGTAAAGTTAATAATACTTAAGTAAAAACCTCAAAGACAATGTTCAGGGGTTCAACTATGTTCAATGTTCAACTATGGCACAAGTTACGTCACTACCAAAAGAGTTCAACGGATTTTGCGACTATAGTTGGCTAATGATGCTTTTGAGAAACTCATCTCAGACTAGGGTTAAAAGGTGGCCCATATTGGACAGTGAGTACTTCTGAAAAAAAAAAGAGTTCTGAAGGAAGGATGTACAGCTTTGGGAATGCCCCTGTGTTCCCACGCTCTGAAACGTGTGTAATCCGTCCAAGGTAATCCCGGGTGACGTCACTGGCAGAGATGACGTAGCGACTAGGAAGTATAAAAGCACGTGCGGTGGAGACAACGGCAGCTTCTGTTGTTCAGTAAGTGCTCTGTGTGTCACGTCATATTTATTATTGTACGTCCTGTTGCAAACTTATAATGGCAAAGTCTGGCAAGAGTTCTGAGTCTGACAAGCAGTGTTTCAGGGTGTGTGTTCCTCCCTGCCCTCGTTTCATCACGGGTGGGGATACACACAGTTTGTCCGTTGCTTATTTGGGAGCGGAGCACGCTCTATTCATATAGACCGCATTCACATTGATAGCTGTCATACACACAGTAGCACATGCTGATGTGCGGTCATACAGATGGTAATCAAGCAGATAAAGCCACATTCCCCACAAAACACAAACAGATACATGAAAAATGTTGAAGAAGAAAAAAAAAATTATTTGTGCAAAAACGGTTTCTTCCGCCCCGGGAGGGGGCTCGGCACTTGTGTTGTCTTCCTCTGAGGAGGGGGATGACGCGAGTGCCGAACGAGACGAGTCTGTGGACTTGCCACCACAGTCTGTCTTGTTTGAGGAGCTGTTGGAGGTAGTGACTAGAGTGGTGGCCAAGTTAAATATCGATTGGCCAGCAGAAAAAGAGCAGCAGGAGCATCCTAAAAGCAAGCTTGACGAACGCTTCCTGCGATCAAAGTCACTGCCTCCACGGGGTCTGCCGTTTTTCCCAGATCTGCATACTGAGGTGTCTAGATTGTTGGATAAACCATACTCGGCCGGGCCTCTTCAGTCCAAATGTTTCACACTATTCAAATGTAGTAGGGCTGAATGAGCGTGGTTATGGAAGGATTCCCGGGTTGAGGATATGCTTGCGGGCTATCTTTCGCCTGGCGGTGCATCTTCCCTTAAGACGGTGTTACCCACCAAGCCACTTCGGGCTTCTTCGGCTTTGGTGGGTAAAGCGTACACGGCAGCGGGTCAGGCTGGAGCTTGCTTGCACACTATGGCTGTGTTGCAAGCATACCAGGCTGGCCTGCTAAAAGAGATGGATGTGGGAGAAGAGATTAAAAATGATGACATCACTGAATTGCGTAGAGCCACATATTTGTCGCTCCGGGCAACAAAGGAGACCGCCAGAGCAATTGGGCGGTCTATCGCAGCCCTAGTGGCCACAGAGAGACATCTGTTGCTGACCCTGTCTAATATTAACGATAAAGACAGGGTCTTTCTCCTTGACGCCCCGCTAGTGCCTTCTGGACTGTTCGGCGACGCTGTAAAAAAACGTCGCCGACAGATTCCAGGAGGCCAAGAAACAAGCCGCCGCATTTCAGCGATTTCTCCATCGCCGTTCTCATGGGGTTGATAGGCAGGATCAGCCCCAGCCGTGTACCAGCTTTTCACATCGAGAAGTCCAAAAACGGAGCTTTGCTACTCCCACTCCCCCTCAGAGAGAAAGGCACGAGGGTGGGCGGCGCTCCTGGTTGAAGTTATTCTAAGGAAATGATGGGTCTGAGGACCATCATTTTCAATAAGAAGACTTCGGCCAAGAGGTCCTGACGCCCATGGTCCAGGATTTCTGAGGGCAGGCCCCTCTGGGGAAGAGCGTTTCATACCTCATCACACGGTGCCCGTCTCTCCTCAATGCCCTCAGGAGATCATTCAGTTAACCCTGCCACCCCCGGTGCTTCAGGGCACAGCGGTCTCCAACGAGTATATCTCTCAGCTTCCGTCCGGAAACGCAGTGGTCCTGAGAGGCTCGCTACCTCCAAGGAGGTCTCTAGAACAGCTAGATTGGCCGTCCCCTGCCGGTCCTCCGCTTCAGGGGCATCGAGCTAGCAGTTCAAAGCACACCAGAGGCCAGTCTCGAGAGACTGGTTCCCTTAGTACATTATCTGGCAGCGTGGAAGCTTCTGTCAAATGTGTCTCAATGGGTCCTGCACACTGTAGAAAGAGGCTACAAAATTCAGTTCGGGTTGCGTCCGCCTCTATTCAACGGGGTGTTTCCCACTCTGGTGGACCCCGAGCAGGCTCCGGTAATGGAACAAGAAGTAGACACTCTCTTGACAAATATGGTATGGCAAGGTATGGCGAGAGCTTTTCTGTACCCCAGGCCGGGGTATGTCCGAAAGTTGCCTTCTGTTGTTCCACGGCCAGTCGTTCTACAGGCATTCTGTCCTCCTCCTTTTCGTGACCCTGACCTGGAAAAGCTTAATTGTGTGAGCACTGGACACATACGTCCACAGAGCTGCCCTGTGGAGAAAGTTGGACCAGTTATTTGTATGCTACGGTCCTTATAAGAAGGGTCTTCCTGCGAACAAGCAGACCCTCAGCAGGTGGATAGTGGATGCTATCACTACTTCATACGAGTCTTCTGGTCTCCCCTCGCCACTGGGTGTCAGGGCTCATTCCACTAGAGGTATGGTGGCCTCCAAGGCCTTCTCATCCAGTGTATCGATGCACGATATTTGCAATGCTGGGGGATGGTCCACCCCTCTGACCTTCATCAGGTTTTATAGCCTTGACCTTGATGCCACTCCTGTCTCCTCAGTTCTCTCAGCCTAGCTGTGCCGTTCCACACTAGGCAGGGATTTGTCAGTTTGGTGGCGTGGGCATACTCGTTCCCAAAGCGTTTCTCGACGCAGCGTAAGTTCCCGAAGGAGAACGTCTCAGGTTACATATGTAACCATGGTTCCCCGAGGGAACGAGACGCTGCGTCTCGTTGCCATACTTCCTGCATCCCTGCGAGCGCTTCCTTCACTCTCCAGAATCTGCCACTGTCTCCACCGCACGTGCTTTTATACTTCCTGGTCACTACGTCATCTCCGCCGGTGACATCACCCGGGATTCCCTCGGACGGATTACACACGTTTCAGTGCGTGGGAACACAGTGGTGTTCCCAAAGTGTTTCTCGACGCAGCGTCTCATTCCCTCGGGGAACCATGGTTACATACGTAACCTGGGACGTTCTTGTTGCTTAACGTTTCCATTCCATGCCAATTCGGGCCAGTCGGCACGTATATGGTTTCGTTTTCCACTGTAGAGCTAAGCACTGTAGTGCTAACAGAGCTCAGAATACAAATGCATTAAGTGAAGTAAAGTGAAGTGATGTGTGGCCAAGTATGGTGACCCATACTTGGAATTTGTGTTCTGCATTTAACCCATCCAAGTGCACACACACTGTGAACACACACCTGGAGCAGTGGGCAGCCATATTGCTAAGGCGTTCAGGGAGCAGTTGGGGGTTCGGTGCCTTGCTCAAGTGTCTAACCTCAGTCGTGGTATTGAGTGTGGAAGAGAGCAGTGGTTATTCACTCCCCCCACAGACAATTCCTGCGAGACCTGAGACACGAACCTGACTCTATCTGAATCTACTCAATTCATGTACACTTGAGATGTGATGTGACCAAACTCACAGTACAGGGCTTGACATTAACCCTTGTTCGGGACAAGGGGCAAGTGAAAGAGCATTTTATTTGCCCTACAAAACAAGTAGCCTGATTAAAACATCAATAACATAAAATATGAGGCAAGCACCAACATTTCGATGAGAATGATTCTGATTTTATTACATTCAGTGTAAATGGAAACTGATAATGAATAATGTATTGACAAGATTTGCGCAGCCTGCCTGTGTGTGAGAGAAACTCATGAAGAAATCTAAATAAATGAACGCAACAGCACACACAAAGAAACAAGCATGAACAATTGTGGCAAAAATTCAAAATGTTGAGTATTTATATTTATAAGATATAAGAAACACTACATGACCAAGAGTGCTGTTTTCCCAAATATCAGCGTGATTACAAATGTGACATTGATTTTATACAACATTTTAATAAGCAAACCGTTATTACTGAGTGACACAATATTGACTGTCGAAGATGGTTCCAAACAAAGACCACAGCAGAACAGCAGCGCAACCTCTGAGCAACCAACAGCGGTGCATTTTTAAACGAATCAGGTGAGTCAGTGAAACATTCATAAACACAGTGTTTTGCTTCATTCATAAAATTAATTGTAAGGATCCACCCATCGGCCCAAAAGCAAAGTCCAGTGGCCTAGTTGAAGTGAATACTAGGAATAGTATTCAGAATACTAGGCCTAGTGGCCTAGTATTCTGCGTGTTCGGTCTTTTACTTGTGCTTCTGCAAAGTTCACTTAATTTATCAAGATTAAGTTTAAATTTTAGTTTAGCTCCTTGTTTAATCTGACTCCAAATTAAAATGATCTTTCAATTTAGACTCTATTTCTAATGAAAAACTGATCACAAATTTCGGTTGTATATTAATTTAGATATTGGATTATTTTGAATATCCTATACTATCAAGTATTCGTTCGTCAGGGAACTGATGTTGCATTTGAATCTCGCGTGGCCTACACAGATTTCACGATCACAAATTTACCAATCTGATTTTCATCAGATGATGTAGGTTGACTAATACCTTTAAATCTGCCGCCTACTGCATGCTTTTAATAAAAAGTGTAGTTTACTTAGCCATTTCCCATACAACTTCCTAAATCAGTGATAGACAGAAATCAAAAGATCAACGATGAAGTGCCTACTGCTCCATTCATCCATGCGCTTTCAGTTTGTACTATCCTGGCCATAGATTTAAGGTAACATTAGCCTCCACATGATCTACTAGTCATAATGATTTCAGAAGAGTTCAGAATAAATAAAATATAAAATTTTATTTGTCAGGTAAAACACAGGGTTGCGCACATGGCTGGAGTTAGAAAAACATTTGCACAGACCCTGAGGAAGACACACCCCCTCCTCCGCAGAACAGAATTCTTCAAAGATGTTCAATCTTTCTCATAATATAAGTGACTGCTGTGAAAATGAGACCATTTTACCATTCACAATGATGAGACCTTTGCAATGATACCAAACATGAAGGCTAAAAACAACAGATTCACAAGACAAATAATATGTGGTATATAGATATTTGTAGTGAACTTTCGGTGAAGCCTGGTGGGGAAGAGGGAGAAAGAGGGAGAGAGGAGATGGGAGAAGGGGGTCGTAAATGAACAAGGAGATAAGTTTGGTCAGGGTGGGGTCATTTACGCTCTCCTTCTCCAGATTAGTTTTATTGTTTTGTTGCATGGCATCCGTTTTGTGCGAGTTCCCTATCAAAAGCTACTCTCGATGCTGCGTTTCAATAACGCTAATGAGAACATTCTTTGTTCGACCGGTTGTGAAGCATGTGTGTCAAACACGCCAAGAATTGGCATAAATAACCTTGGCAGGTGACGTCATTTAATTACGTGCACCTGGGGGTTACAAATAGACGTGAAATGGACACATCTTCAGGTTTCGTTTTGTGCGAGTTCCCTATCAAAAGCTACTCTCGATGCTGCGTTTCAATAACGCTAATGAGAACATTCTTTGTTCGACCGGTTGTGAAGCATGTGTGTCAAACACGCCAAGAATTGGCATAAATAACCTTGGCAGGTGACGTCATTTAATTACGTGCACCTGGGGGTTACAAATAGACGTGAAATGGACACATCTTCAGGTTTCTTTGTCTTCAGAGACCGCATTGTGTGTGTGTGTGTGTCACATTGCTGAAAGCAGTATCATTCAAAAGAAAGCATGTTGAAAGTGAAAGTGAAAGTTTAAACAACTTACTATTCTTGTCGAGTGAATCTGTAAGAGAGCGTGCCTCGCTCTTCATGGCCGATCTCTGAAGAGAACTCGCATGAGTATTGTTTGGAGTGTTTGGGAGAAAAGCATGCTGCTCTCACGTTCCAGGGCGGCAAATGTGAGCACCGCGGTTCACTTCCTATCCGCGTGCTTCGTATTAGGCTCGTTTTCTCTCACGAGGAACAAGCCGCTGCGCGCTCATTAAGATCGCGCTTTGATCTGGCTGAGGATTAAGAAGCGGGTGTTCCCCCCTCTCTCATGTTCTCGCCAGATCGGAAGTTTCTCGCGCCCGCCTCCGAAGTGTGCTTGGGCACTCCTTCGGATTGGGCAGAGGACGCTGCAGCTCTTGCTTCTGTTGAGATAGATGACAGGTTTCTGTCAGAAGGTCAGAGGGAGGGGCCACAGCGATGGTCTCTCCCCTTCTTTGCTGATCTCCATGATGAGATATCTTGTTCATTGAGTAAGCCATGTTCATCCCATGTCTTTGTGCCCTCTATGTCGACTATTTATTCGACTATCGTGGATTCAAAAGCACGGGGATACATTATGATGCCCTAGGCGAAAGAGACGCTAGCAGGCTATCTCTACCCTAGAGGAGCATCATCGCTCTTAAAAAAAAAAGGAGCCAACGCTCCTATCAAGCCATGTGGAGCAACATCTACACTTGGTGGGAAAGCGTTTCACGCAGTGGGTCAGACTGGTGCTGCCCTGCACATCATGGGGGTTCTGCAGGCATATCAGGCTGATCTTCTTAAAGATCTGAGAATCGGGAGGAAGCTTTCAACAAGTTTCTCCCTCACTGTGCTCAAGTGTCGGTGCTGTCGGCCACCCAGTCCTGACCCGGTTCAGCTCCTCTGCAAGAGGCTCAAAGAGAGAGTGTAGTGAGTCGTGCGCCCCTCATAAAAACTGAGGAACAGCTCATAGCACTTAACAGCCAGAGATGAAGCCGGACCTAAGAACGGTCATTATGACCAAAGAGAGGTCCTGAGGTTGTGCACAGGACAAAGGGTGTGTCCCCTCGGGGAGGGCCACGGAAAATTCCAACAAAAGAGTAGGGGCTTCTTCCTGGCACCCTTAGGGGATCGCTGTACAACCTGTGAAATGTCACATGTTTGGTGGTGCCTGCCCGTGTATCAGGACACCAAACATTTAACATTCCCCCCCCCCCACCAAAACGAAGTGTCACAATTAGTGTCCCTTTCAAAGAAGTTGGCAGTGTGGAAGCTACTGCCAAATAATCTCTTCTTGGGTCGTAAAGACTGTACAGTAGAAAGGGCTACAGGATACGGTTTGTGTATCGTCCTCCGCGTTTCAACGACGTGGTCTCCACTACTGTGAAACCGAAACAAGCATATTTGTTGACACAGGAATTGCAAATTCTGCTGGACAAGGAGGTCATAGAACATCTTCCCTTCCCAGACAGAGAGTCAGGCTGCTACAGCCAATATTTTCTGGTTCCCAGAAATGATGGGGGGTTGCGTCCAATTTTATATCCTCGCGGACTGAACCGCTTCCTAAATGCTGACAATCAATGATTGTTCTTTCAGATCCAATCAGATCCAAACCTATAAGTACTTCTCTGCAGCCATCTACTAGTGGTAATTTAATGTATTTTTTATTTTTAAATAAGTCTTTGCTTTCCTACATTATGAAGCTTTTGATAAACGTTTAATAAATGGGGGCAACCTATTAAGGATAATAATAAATAATAATAATTCCTTACATTTATATAGCGTTTTTCTTGGCACTCAAAGCGCTTTACATAGAAGGGGGGAATCTCCTTAACCACTACCAGTGTGCAGCATCCACCTGGATGATGCGACGGCAGCCATATTGTGCCAGAATGCCCACCACACACCAGCTTATTGGTGGAGAGGAGACAGAGTGATGAAGCCAATCAGCAGGATGAACAAATAATGTCATCACATTAAAAATAACTTTCAAATTCGGTAATACTTAAAGCTTTGAAGCGCTAGGAAAAGTTGTGTGAAGCATTTAAAAACACTCGAAAACATTAGACCATTTCTGCCACAAATTGTTCCTGTCGTCACGGGACGCCTCTAAGCCCAAAATCTGCAGCAATTAGCTCTTGCGAAAATTGCGGAGTTTGCTTGATTTTGCAAAATGTTTACACAGTACAAACGTACTGAGAGATAAGATCTTAAGCATGTGGCAATACAGATATTTTCTGTACTGCCCCTTTGTTGACTTTCATTTTCTCTGTCACCGCCTTCCAAATAAAATATATTAGGATTGGAGGCAAGGACCAATTAAGAGGAGGAGTCCATGTATATAGGGCAAGGTTTAGAGACTGGAGGGAAGTTCGACTGACCAGAACCTTTGGTTGCGTTCCAGTTCACTTTTAGACACGCATTCGCGAACTTCCCTAAGCACTTACCCTCGGGGGAATCCCCACCGCCATTTTGAAGTGCGTTCCACTTCATCAAGTGGACGAGGGAAGTTTACAAGGACATACCCTCGACCCCTCGATTTTGACCGAGGGAGATAGTCTGCTTCATATGCACACTTCAGGCCGCTCTGTAGACCACAATGCAACACGACTATGACGTCATCACAGATCGCTTTTAATTTATCTCCACCCCAAACAGCTCTATAATATATAATTTTTTTTTTTTTTACATTTATAACAGCCCAAGCATATCTATATACATATAGAATGCTGCACCAAACAAATTCGTAAGGGGAAACGTAAACAATAAACCAACTCCAATTCACCCCATTCCAAGGGTTCCACCAGAAGTGGGCACTCATGCAACGTAATCAATGACATACATCAGAGTAAACAAGACGGAGGGAAGTTAGCGAGTGAAGGGCATAAAAAAAGTGAACTTGAACGCAGCCTTTGTGTCACATTCCCTTTTGGAGGCAGTCCTTGTGGGTGCACTTTGCATTTCTCTTGGCCGGTGAATGCCTCTTTGTCGATTCTGGGATTGAACTGGAGTTTCGCACCATACTCCCAAAATCAGTGACTTGGAGCTGTAAAAAAGGAAGAAGCTAAGACAGGCTGACCCTGCCAATGTTTCCGAGTCATTCTTTGCCACCTGTGCTGCCAGTTTGGTCAGTGTTCGCTCTAATCACAGTCACACATACACTCATTACACTCATTTCTGCAAATTTAAAAAGTGCTGTTTTGCTTAGTTTGTTTTTGTTTGTTTATTTATTTTTTTTAAAAGTGGAACTGTGGTGCTTAGTGATCTGAAAACTTGTCTGTACTATATTACCTCATTAAAAATGAAGAAAGTTGCATACAACTTTTCCTGTAGTGTTGCCTTTGTTCAAACGTTATCTCTTTTGTATGTAGCGGATGGTTTTGTTTGTCTGTTGTGCTATCCGGGATGAATGAATTAATATAAAAATGTTGTGGTAGGTATACAGTGGGTACGGAAAGTATTCAGACCCCCTTAAATTTTTCCTGGCGCCCGAATATCAGTAACTGATTTGGAGAGTACCCCAGAACGTAATCAACGTAATCAGCATTTTTTACGTTCAGCATGCGCTCATTACGTTGATTACATTCTGGGGTACTCTACAAAATGACAGAAGAGGTAACTCGGGGAGAAGAATTGCTGAATAAATTATGTTATCGTTGTTTTCTTTGCGCACAAAAAGTATTCTCGTAGCATCGTAAAATTACGGTTGAACCACTGATGTCACATGGACTATTTTACCGATGTCCTTGCTTCGTTCCTGTGCGTTGATCGTGGTAATATCCTTGCTGTCTATGGAGGGTCAGAGAGTTCTCAGATTCCATCAAAAATATCTTAATTTGTGTTCCGAAGATGAACGAAGGTCTTACAGGTTTGGAACGACATGAGGGTGAGTAATTAATGACAGAATTTTCATTTTTGGGTGAACTATCCCTTTAAGGGTATTGAAATTAGATAATGCGTCCATCTGTTTGTCTGTGTCCCCTCACAGAACTTCAAATATACTGATCTGGTTCAATTATTAGGCAAAGAAGATGATCAGACTTTGGTCTTTCTGTGATCATCTGAAACCAGACCAAGATCTTGATGCTGAAATTTGGTTTCACTTTCTTGAACATTGCAAGACTGGGACGAGGGTCTGCAGTCACCTTGCTGCTCTTGTTTGTAATTGAATTTACATGGATGCATTATTGACAATGTGTTATGAAAAAAAAGTGTTTAATTGAGACTGATCATCCTATCCTGGTCATTAACAGCAACAATAGTAATAATAACAATACTAACTAAAATTGTAACTGATGCTCATATGCCACTAAATGATATAGGCATATCTTTAAAATGTTTAAATTTTACACAGACAATCTTTAAAAACAGAGTGAAACCTAATCTATGTCATCCCTGTTACCCACATGTCAAAACCTGTTACTCTAAAAAGTAACAGGTTGACAGTAACAAATTTGCTAATTGCTAGCTAATAGTCATGTTCACAAAAGCACATGTTGTACACTTTGAAAGGGTGTTACTTGTAGATATTGATTATATTGAAAGTAATAAATAACTTTTTAAATATACATTTTAAAAATGGTAACAGTATTGACACCGCATGATGGCCCCCCTCAGTAAAGTCTCATAAATAATCAGAAATAGAATATTATAGAGGAGTGAGAGAAACATGCTTGTGTTTTAAATGTAGAATCCTGGCTGAGAGATGATGTAACCTCCTAGAAGTGATGTTACTTGAATTGGGTTTTTTGATGAGGGTAACAGGATTGACATGAAATCAGGGGACACCAGTAAAATGAGACTGTATTTAGAACAATATGCAAATGTAATTTTTATGTCATTTTCCCTTCATTTTGCAAATTAAAAGTCCTGCTGAAAAATAAAAATCATAATGAGGGACCTTTATCAGCATAAATGCTATTTAAATTATTTAAAATAATATTTAATTGACTTTTTTTATTTAATATTGATGAAAGAATACATAGTAGTGCTATGTTTTTTAAATCGCAAATGTATTTGTTATATTAATTATATGTTTGATCATTTCTAAGGGACGCAAAAGGCACCGATTTCGTGGCATGACCCATAAACAGAACTACATATTTCACAATCATGTATTATGAACATCACTAGGTTATGTAAGTAACCCTATTTCCCAGAGGGAAAGAGATGCTGGGTCAAAACGCTTTGGGAATGCGTCTGCATGACCACGCTCTGAATCACGTGTGAAATCAGTCCAATAGAATGGCGAGACGTCACGGGCGACATAATGACCAGGAAGCATGAAAGCATGTGCGGTGGATACAGCGACAGCTTCTGAATTGAGAAGGAAGCACTCACATGGATGCAAGAAGTATGGCACAAGACTCAGCGTCTCATTCTCTTGGGGAACTAGGGTTACATACGTAACCTAGTGACGTTCCCCTACAGGAACTCACGCTGCATCGAAACGGTTTGGGAATGATATACCCATGCCACCATAATTACGAATCCCTGCCTAGTTTGGAGGAGCACAGCTAGGACGAGAGAACAGATGCACCAGGAGTGGCATCCAGTCAAGGTTATAGAACCTGACGAACGTAAGCGGAGTGGACCATTCCGCAGCGTTGCAAATGCCGTATAAGGAAACACCGGAAAGAAAGTCCTTGGAGGCTGCCATACTTCTAGTACAGTGAGCCCTGACCCCCAATGGAGAGTGGAGATCAGATGACTCATAGGCTATTGAAATAGCATCCACTATCCACCTGCTTAGGGTCTGCTTGGTCACAGGGAGACCTTTCTTAGGAGGACCATAGCAGACAAATATGAATGAATGAATGATGAATGAATGATGCATTTATATAGCGCTTTATTGTGTATTTTTGTACACCCAAAGTGCTTTACAAACATGTGGGGGGGGTCTCTCCTCAACCACCACCAGTGTGCAGCATCCACTTGGATGATGCGACGGCAGCCACAGGACAACGGCGCCAGTGCGCTCACCACACACCAGCTACAGGTGGAGAGGAGAGAGAGTCATAGAGCCAATCAAGTGGTTGGGGATTATTAGGAGGCCATGATTAACAAAGGCCAGGGGGGCAGTTTTGGCAAGGGGTTACACCCCTACTCTTTACGAGAAGTGCCATGGGATTTTTAATGACCACAGAGAGTCAGGACCTCTGTTTAACGTCTCATCCGAAAGACGGTGCTTTTTGACAGTATAGTGTCCCCGTCACTATACTGGGGCGTTAGGACTCACACAGACCACAGGGTGAGCACCCCATGCTGGCCTCACTAACACCTCTCTCTTCCAACAGCAACCTAGTTTTCCCAGGAGGTCTCCCATCCAGGTACTGACCAGGCTCAACCCTGCTTAGCTTCAGTGGGCAACCAGTCTTGGGCTGCAGGGTGATATGGCTGTAATATCTGATATCTGATCTGACTTTCTCCACAGGGCAGCTCTGTGGATGTACATGTCTAATGCTTGCACAGGACACATATAATTAAGCTTCTCCTTGTCGGGGTCCCGAGAGAGAGGAGGACAGAAAGCCCAGAACCAGGGAGGGCACCTTAGGAACATACCCAGGCCTAGGGTATAGGAAAGCTCTGGCCATACCAGGCGCAAACTCAAGACAGGAAGGAGCAATGGAAAGGGCCTGAAGGTCGCTGGCTCTCTTCAGGCAAGAGATGGCCAAAAGCAGTACAGTCTTGACTGTAAGGTACTTCTCCAAAACCTCCTTCAAAAGGAGGTTTACAGAGAGCCTCCAGAACCACGGCCAAATCCCATGGCTGGAGTCTAGAGCATGCCGGAGGCCTCAGCCTAAAGGCACCATGGAGGAAATGCGTAAGAAGCGGGTTTCTCCCCAATGACTGACCACCAAGAGGTGCGTGGTAAACAGCTAAGGCCGCCACATATACCTTCAAGGTGGAGGGGTATAACCTTGTGGAGAACCGTTCCTGGGTCCAGTTGACGTTTGCTGCACCAAGAATTGCAAAGATCCCACTTTGATGCATATGATTTCCTCGTGGATGGAGCTCTGGACTGGAGTATGGTCTCAATGTATGTATCTGTAGTATGAGTATGATCTGTTTCCACAACTCCGGGCGGGGCTAAAAGATGGAGCCCCCCGCCTGAGAGAGGAGATCCCTCCTGACTGGAATCCCCCACGTAGAGACATTGAGAAGGGCCACCAGGTCTGAGAACAATGCACGGCCCGGCCAGAACAGGGCTACTAGTAGCAGACGAACCCCGTCCAGGCGCACTCTGTCTAGAACTCCCAGGAGCAGAGCAATCCGGGGAAATGCGTACAGACACAGCTTCAGCCACATCTGTACCATAGCATCCGAGAGGAGCTGGATGTGTGAGGGAGAACCAGAAGGAACAATGTGAGGTCTCTCGAGAAACAAACAAGTCCACTTGTGCCTTGTCGAACACCCTTCATATCTGCTCCACCACCTCGGGTGGAGCCTCCATCCCCCCGAGCTTCAGATCCTGTCTCAACAGGATGTCTGCTCCCTGATTGAGGTGCCCAGTGATGTGGACTGCTCTCAAAGACTGCTCCCCAGCCCATGAGGGAGGCATCTGTCATTAGCATAAAGTGATGACATGGAGTCCCCAGCACTGGGCCTTGCGACAGGAACCATGGTTTCCTCCACATGTCTAAGGCACGTAAGCATCGCTGCATGGCCTTGATCATGTGAAGCGGGTTTCCCCTCGGGCTACCACTGCAAAGGCCTCATGTACAGCAGGCCAAAAGGTATCACGTTGGACGCAGCGGCCATCAGACTCTCTGAAACTGTTTGACAGTTGGTCTCTTAGGGTGTTTTCACACGCGTGATTTTTGGCCCATATGTGAACACTCCAAACGATCTCAGACCCCTCAGTAGCGAACCGAACCGAGACCATCTCGGGAGGTGGTCTTAGTACGGTTCGCTTTCGGCTAAAGGTACGGTTCGCTAAAAACGTGCATTGTGAACACAAATCGGCCCGTACATAAACACAGTTGGTTTTGTCTCAATCGAATGTAAACATCTACGAAAGAAATCGCATGTGTATCAACTGATCTGTGCAGTATGTAGTTCTAGAACAGCAGCCTAATATGAGAATCAGTAGAATCTATTATTCATACGATTAATGATATGCTTTTTCATTTTCCTAATATGACAGTAGAATCTATTATTCATACGATTAATGATATGCTTTTTCATTTTTTTTCATTTGATTAGTACATTTCTTACTTTAATGCTGCATTTAAGGATACCTGTACTGCACCTGAAAAATTTAAAACTGCAGTCAGTAACTTTTTTTGGTTAAAAATGATCCGAAATCAATATTTGAGCGAGTACATGACCAGCCAATGTTCAAAACTATCGCCTTACTTTAGTCCGATTCCCAATGGTAAGCTTATAATAATGTTTTCTAATTTGAGTGGTACAGGTAGGTTTCGTGGGAAATTCGAGCATGGCACGTCACGACTGTAAACATAAAGAAGTTGTCCCGGCTATTAGGCTATATCGCATGTGTGGATCCTGCAGGTGGCGCATCGTTTATAGCCTTTTCTCACAGCAGCTAGAATAATTCATTTTATCATTTTGATGGCGCATTGTAATCCAGAAAGGATTATGTGTTTATGAAACACGTGAATGAAATAAAATTTTATTCCAGTTTTAAATGTGCATCT
>NW_015634043.1:137576-137925 GCF_001515625.1 Sinocyclocheilus rhinocerous
TACGGTTCGCTAAAAACGTGCATTGTGAACACAAATCGGCCCGGGCTCACTTGATTTTTCCATTTGCGAATTCCGATGTAGTTTGGCCATCAGATGTTTCCGCACAAATCAGCGGTTCATAGTGGCTGCTTCTTCTGGCAGATCTCTACAAATTGTTCGCTCACAACGTACATTCGTTTATTTTAATTTCGACTGCTTCAAAGAGAGATACGGCTGTGCGCCTTGCCAGTTTAAACTTTTTGATATAGGCTACATCCCAGCGGGGGCTAAACTACACTCTCTTTAGCGTTTATTGTTTCAACTGTCAAAAACACCCATGGTTCACATAAACACAGTTGGTTTTGTCTCA
>NW_015634043.1:138474-138908 GCF_001515625.1 Sinocyclocheilus rhinocerous
GCATCTGAGTACAGATAGCCTGGGATTAGACAAGAACTGTATTTTAAAGACAACCAGTTCGAAGGGAGCATAATTTGCTTTTTGGGTTAAAAGTAGGGGTGTGACTGGTCTCGCGAGAACGTGACGATATCCTCGCAAGACCTTTCAGATATATTTGCATTACACTGGCTCGTTCACCAGTGGTGGTATGTAAGATATTTTGTTCACAACAGGCAAGTGGCTGCATGAATAGCGGGAAAATTACGCAGTGTAGTCTTTATCCAGTCATAAAAATAGAATTCACAGTTTAACGTGGAATATCACGGAATTTGTCAAATTTTGAATGAATTAATCAAAAGTAGGTCATTACACTTAAATCAAATCACGATATGGACTAGTATCTGTAAATATTAAGCCGCAAAAGTCGATTTAAATATGAATCCTGCATGTTCTGC
>NW_015634043.1:139282-139801 GCF_001515625.1 Sinocyclocheilus rhinocerous
ATTCGCAATTTCAATTTGCGCAATTTGAAGGGTAATGGAAACGCGCCTACTGTCTCACTCATTTAAGGGTGTTTTCACACTTGGTCCTTTTCAGGGGTCTGAGCACGGAGACGCGGCTGTGCGCCTTGCCAGTTTAAACTTTTTGATATAGGCTACATCCCAGCGGGGGCTAAACTACACTCTCTTTAGCGTTTATTGTTTCAACTGTCAAAAACACCCATGGTTCACATAAACACAGTTGGTTTTGTCTCAGTCGAATGTAAACATTTGGGAAAGAAATTGCATGTGTAACTGATCTGTGCAGTATGTAGCCTAGTTCTAGTACAGCCGCCTAACATGAGAATCAGTAGAATCTATTATTCATACGATTAATGATATGCTTTTTCATTTTTTTTCATTTGATTAGTACATTTCTTACTTTAATGCTGCATTTAAGGATACCTGTACTGCACCTGAAAAATTTAAAACTGCAGTCCGTAACTTTTTTTGGTTAAAAATGATCCGAAATCAATATTTGAG
>NW_015634043.1:139948-152673 GCF_001515625.1 Sinocyclocheilus rhinocerous
CATCTGTAAATATTAAGCCAGTATCTGTAAATATTAAGCCGCAAAAGTCGATTTAAAAATGAATCCTGCATGTTCTGTGTGTCTCTGTTAATGAATGGCACAGATGCGCGTTTTCATTTACCACACACACACTGAAGCGCGCCTGACACTCGCGGTGATTTCAGCATCTTCCGTCTCACTAAATGAGGACGTAAACACATGAACAATATCTCCAGAACTGCGCTGAGAGTCATTTCATGAGCATTTTAGTGTTTGATTTGATATCACATACACAGAACTGTAAAGGTATTCACTGCAACCCATCAAAATAAAAGTCCAGTTTGATTTGAAGACATTGTGCCTATAACTATTTTCCAGTAGAATGTACATTGCCTACTACTACTACTACTACTACTACTAAAATTAAACAAACATTTTAGTTTCATGATTTTAATTAATTAGACATGCTTTTTAATTAATACAATTTAATTTAACTATTAAAATGAGTCGAGAAAAATTTAAACGGAAAAAAACGGAATCCAGAAAAATTAAAACGGAATTTAGGAACCTATTTAGGCCCTAACTATCCCTCAGCCTTGCCCCGCCCCCCAGTTTGGGAACCACTACTTTATTCTTTTAAATGGATACATTAATCGTGTTTATTATATATTTTTATTTATACTATTTATAATTTTTGTGCAATTACTTGCCTGTCAGTTGAGTTTGTGGCAAAACATTTTGCAGTGTTTACATGTTGTTTATTACTGCATAAAATGTATTAAAATAGATGTTTAATTTCATACAAGTTTATTTCAAATGCACCTACGTTTTTTGCATTTTGTGTTTTTCAGTTGAATAAAAGACTATTTTTCCCTATATATTTCATCATTGAGGAATTCTTTAAAAAAAAGTCTAAAAATCTCGTCTCGTTCTCGTGAACCCAGTCTCGTGTCTCGTCTTGTGGGATAAGTGTCTCGTCACACCCCTAGTTAAAAGAATTTCTTAATATGAAATTCGAATGGTATGACAATATCCGCGCTGGAGCACAACCCCACGCATGGAATATAATTCCGCACACAGCTGCAATTACAGGTTTTCAAACAGAGATGGCGACAAAGAGGCAAAACTTACGGACTGTATGCTTATTTTATTTGTCCAATTTAATTTAAAATTTTAATGTCAGCATGCCTTTTCCGCTGGTCCTTAAAAAGTCTTACAGTTAATTG
This sequence comes from Sinocyclocheilus rhinocerous, assembly GCF_001515625.1. Taxonomy (NCBI): domain Eukaryota; kingdom Metazoa; phylum Chordata; class Actinopteri; order Cypriniformes; family Cyprinidae; genus Sinocyclocheilus; species Sinocyclocheilus rhinocerous. Next base: position 141,154 of record NW_015634043.1, read on the forward strand.
TATCAAATTTAAGGCCATAAAAAGTACAATGGGGACTGAAAGACAATTGCCATATAGCTTAATGTGATGATTAAAATGAAAAAGGCTATGATTTCATTGGATAAATATGAGCGCCGCACGTTTCAAAGTCTATCTTTATGCAGTTCTGAAAGCGCACCTGCTGGCAGAGAATGAATTCGCATTTTTTTTTTACAGCCCTTCTGCTGGTTTAAAATAATAATTGATATTAAACCAGCCATTAAACCATTAATATAATAATTGATACATTTGATTTTTGACTCTTTTCTTAAAAATGGTTTGTAATTTAAAGGCTGAAATTTTACATTTTATTTCATTGTATTATTTTTTATATTTTTTTTGTGAAAACCTGTAACTGTAAATCATGCTTTTTACAGTCATTTTACAGTTTAATATGTTACCATTGACATTGCCCCACCCCACTCATATGGCATAAATTTTATCCGTGCAGGTCTTAAAAACAGTCTTAAAAAGTCTTACATTTGAGCTTAAAAATCCTGCAGAAACCCTGTGTGCTATAATATAAACACGATGACATAAACAAGGAAAACAATTAAAAATAAATATTGCAAAAGTGTACGAAACATATATTTTTCTGCAAAATATAAAAATATTCCATAATGTCAGCCTTCAAACACTGAACTAGATCCAAAAAGCAACAGTCTGAACACAAAGAGGTCTGAGACACCATTACTGCTTAAGTGGACCAAAAAAGGATCTGAGTCCTATTTCAGGAACTGCGATAGTGTGAACACAAAGAAAACTGGGTACTTTTTCACTTGTTCACCTCTTGGTCCACTTAAAGGGGTCTGGGTTCGGTTCTTTTAAAGAGGACTCAAGTGTGAAAACACCCTTAAAGCATCTTGGCAACGTTGCCACAGATCATCTGGATTTAGTCTGTCTCAGTTTGTACTGTTTCTTCATGTCATTCCAGACAGACTGGATGATGTTGAGATCAGATCTCTGTGTGGAGCACTGGCTGCTGTCAGACTCCTTGAGCAAACAAAAATCTCACTGGATTATTACAATTAATGGCAAAATGAATGTTTGGAAATGTAAACTTAAAACCATTTTTTAACTGGTGAAAATACTAGTTTTCTAATAACTTTGGCCACCACTGTATTTCTACATGTAATCCTTACATACAGAATAATATAAATCAATAATAATCAAACTTTACTTAAAGGCAGTGCCTTGTTAAATGCTGTTAATAAGATGGAATGACACAGCAAAATTACCATACACTACCATGTGCATTGCACACTGTTCTTAAAAACCCGGAAAGTCAATAATATAAATTTAAGCGATAGAATATAAAATGACAAGTATGGGTGTCACAGATCGGCCAGGCTCATCCACCACTCAGTCACAGCGCACACTGTCACCTGAATACTGATTGCACGCACCTGTTTGGAATTTGCACTCTCATCAGGACTCCTACAAAAGCACACACCTCACTTCACTCCAGTGTCCGGTCTCGTTAATGCGAAGTGGACTCTCTATGCTATCTGTGCGATACATTGAGCTACCTTACCTGCCTTGTGTACTTACCTTCTGTGTCTCCTCCATTGTGTTTTCCTGGGCTTTATCCGTTGTGTAAAGATGCGGCTGCATCATATCCCTGCTGACAGGACGATGGGCCGAGACCATATGGTCCCAAGCAGGGACTGCACTCAATCTCTTGATAATTTTATTGTACATTTCCGAGAAGTCTTTGGCAGACCAGCAGGCGATACCTCTGTCTGTGAACAATTATATCACCTCTGTCAGGATTCTCTATCCATTAACGATTATGCCCTCAAGTTCAGAACTCTCGCAGCAGCCAGCGGCTGGAATGAGCGCGCACTCCTCACCGCCTACCGGCAGGGATTAGAATCGAGAGTGAGACTTCAGCTCGCTGCCTATGATGACTCCTATGGTTTGGAACGATTTATACAGCTGTCCATCCGATGTGCTACTCGTATGCAGTCTTGTTTAGAAGAATATCGACTCTAACCATTCACTCCACTCCTTCGCCGGCCAGACACCATCAGTCCTCCAGATCCAGGTCACGAGCCCATGCTGGTGGATAACACTTGACTCTCTTCATTGGAACGGCAGAGACGGCTGACCCAGGGCTTATGTCTGTACTGTGGAGCTGGTGGGCATGTAATCGCGGCATGCCCAATTCACCCACCACGACCCATGGTGAGTGTCATTAAGCCATCGATAGTCAATATGCAGCCCCTCATCTCTGTTGTGAATCTTACTGCCTCCGGTATTTCCCTTCCAATACACGCCCTCCTCGACTCTGGGTCAGCCGGGAACTTCATCTCCGGGAATCTCTGCCGCCAGCTCAAGCTCCCGACCACTGCCACCAAAACCACCTACCAGGTCCAATTGGTGATGGGAAAACCACTCAGCCGAAGACATGTGCGCCACAGTGTGGGTCCTCTCCACTTACAAGTTGGACAGTTACACGAGGAAACTCTGCATCTCCTGGTTGGTGCAACATGATCCCGTCATCTCCTGGAGTACTGGTGAGGTCCTGAAGTGGGGCAGTACTTGTTTTCCTGACTGTTTCCCTCACACTCCTCAGCCATCGCCTCTTCATTCCGAAACACTTACAGTCAACTCCACGTCCATCGAGAGCCCAGTCGAGAAACAGTCAGTTGACATTCCACCCTGTTACGCCCCCTCCAGTGATGTATTCTGCCTGAAGAGAGCCTCCCAGTTACCTCCGCACCGGCCATGGGACTGTGCAATAGACCTGATTCCGGGTGAGCCAGTGCTCCGTGGAAAAATGCATTCATTATCACTCCCCGAACAGAAGGCCATGGAGGAGTACATTGAGGAGACTTTACATCAAGGCTACATCCGCCCTTCTACATCCCCTGCTTCTTCGAGCTTTTTCTTTGTGGCCAAGAAGGATGGAGGTTTGAGGCCTTGTATCGATGAATAAGGGCGCTGAATAAGATTACCGTCAAGTTTCGCTATCCACTTCGCCTCGTTCCAGTGGCATTGGAACATCTCCGTGGAGCCACAGTCTTCACCAAGTTAGACCCAGCGCGTACAACCTCATCCGGATACGTGAGGGGGACGAATGGAAGACCGCCTTCGTGACCCCTACTGGCCACTATGAGTATCTCGTCATGCCGTATGGCCTGGTAAACGACCCCTCCGTATTCCAGGATTTCATGCATGAGGTACTCCGGGAGTATCTACATCGGTTCGTCCTCATCTACATTGATGACATCCTCATCTACTCCCGGAGCATGGTCGAACATCGCCACCACGTTGCGGAGGTCCTGAAACGCCTGAGGGAATACCATCTGTTCCTCAAAGCCAAGAAATGCTCCTTCCATCAGTCCTCAGTGCAGTTCCTTGGTTACATCATCGATAACGGTGGCATCCAGATGGATGAGGGGAAGGTAGAGGCCATCAGGAACTGGCCAGTTCCAACCACCGAAGCCCTCAAGCCTTCACCTGTGCACCGCTCCTCATCCATCCAGACCCCAACAGGCCCTTCGTTGTGGAGGTGGACGCTTCCACTACCGGGGTAGGATTGGTGCTGTCTCAGCAGCAGGGGTCTCCAGCCAAACTCCATCCATGTGCCTTCTCTCGCAAACTCAGCCTGGCGGAGAGAAACTACGATATCGGCAACAGAAAACTCCTTACCATTAAGCTGGCCCTGGAGGAATGGAGGCATTGGTTGGAGGGTGCACAACATCCATTCATTGTCGTCACTGACCACAAAAATCTGCAATATCTGCGAGACGCCAAGAGACTTAATCCTCGCCAGGCACGATGGGCACTCTTTTTCACTCAATTCAATTTTACCATCTCCTATCGTCCAGGTCCCAAAAATGTGAAAGCGGATGCTCTCTCTCGTCTTCATGCTCCTGAAGAGGTCAGTGAGGAACCGGAATCCATTATCTTTAAGGAAATCATCGTAAACCCCATCCAATGGTCCCCCAATCCAGCCGCCTCCTCCAATGCTTCCACGGCCACTCCGCTGGGCTGTCCACAAGGATTGCAGTATGTCACCAGAGCACAACACACTCCCCTGATTCACTCCGCTCACACTTCTCTGGGCACTGGCCACCCAGGGGCCAACAACACCATCTCGCTGCTGAAAGATCGCTTCTGGTGGCCCAATATGGCCAGGGATGTGAGAAGGTTCTTCCAAGGCTGTTCTGACTGTGCCATCGCCAAGAGTCCACACCACCTACCCTCTGGCAAATTAATTCCTGCAAACTTTCTGCTATGGCCACCAGAACTCTTGGAACCAGTTCCTAGGCTGGGCCGAGTATGCGCAGAACTCCCTTCGCCAGCCGTCCACTGGACTCACTACCTTCGTACTCGGTTACCAGCCACCCCTATTCCCCTGGTCGGGGGAGCCGTCTGATGTCCCATCTATCGATTACTGGTTCCGAGATAGTGAGAGGGTCTGGGACGCAGCTCACCATCAGCTTTAGCGGGCAGTGCGCAGAAGCAAGATGACAGCAGACCTTCGAAGGGCTGAAACTCCATACCAACCTGGTCAGAAGGTCTGGATGTCAACACGGGACATCAGGATGTGCCTGCCCTGCAAGAAGCTCAGTCCCAGATATGTTGGCCCCTTCACCATCATCAAGCAGATAAACCCAGTCACGTGCCAACTTCAGCTTCCCTCACAGTATAAGATTCACTCTTCCTTCCATGTTTTACTGCTCAAACCTTACCACCTTCCTGTTTCTGTCTCCACAGAGCCTGGCCCGACAGAGGAACCCCCTCTTCCGTTAATCCAGGAGGACGGCGCCATCTACAAGGTCAACAAGATCTTGGACTCCCGGCACCGTGGTGGTCTCTTGGAATATCTCGTGGACCGGGAAGGACATGGGCCAGAGGAACGGTCATGGGTTCACAGAGTTGACATCCTCGATCCCACACTGCTGGAGGCCTTTCACTCCACTCATCCAGATCGTCCTGGGCCCCGAGGGAGAGGTAGACCACCACGACGTCGGGGTCATCGGCCCTCAGGAGCGGGCCGTGTAGGAGGGGGCACTGTCACAGATCGGCCAGGCTCATCCACCACTCAATCACAGTGCACACTGTCACCTGAATACTGATTGCACGCACCTGTTTGGAATTTGCACTCTCATCAGGACTCCTACAAAAGCACACCTCTCTTCACTCCAGTGTCCGGTCTCGTTCATACGAAGTGGACTCTCTATGCTATCTGTGCGATACATTGAGCTACCTACCTGCCTTGTGTACTTACCTTCTGTGTCTCCTCCAGTGTGTTCTCCTGTGCTCAGTTCCTACGTCCGTTCCAGTTGTCATCTCCGTGGGAATATTCTCATTACTCGTCATCTGAGGTGTGTGCTGTCTTCTGTCTCCCTTCCACGATCTCCTGCGAGACCAGAGACTGTGTTATATTCTCCATCAATTCAGAGAACTGCTCAATTGCCTATAATACTCACCTGTCATTACCATCTGCATCATTTGCTGTCAATAAATATCCTAGTTTGTATTCTAATCCTCTGTGTGAGTCTCCTTCCATAACAATGGGGAGTTGAAATGCTAAAACAGACAGAGCCAGAACAGGCAGCAGGAAGTGTGTCATTTTCAAAATGCTTTGAAATCACCCTTTTATTTTTACCTGATTTGCTTCAGACTTACATCAGAATAATGTCAAAAGCAGATGTAAAACTGTGTAGGGATTCTTGATAACTTAAATATTGTTGCCATGGCAATGCTTCAAAGTTTGATATTCATCTTCTATATACTCCTGAAACTGCTCTCATACATTTTACACCAAATTTTGTCTACCTGATGCAAAAACACTGAGGAACCTAAATTATGAATGTTTTTGGATATCTCAAATAGTGTTGCCATCGCGATATATTAAAATACTGGCAAAAAAAAGTAAACAGGAGTTGTCTTATAGCCTATCTTTGAAGTGCATTGTTTAGACTCTTTAAAACGTTTTACATATCAACCCTCTACGGACACCTTGGCAATTGAATCGCCATTGGCTAGTACATTTTTAAGTTTACTCGCCAGACTGATATACCATATATGCATGTGTGTGTGTGTGTATATATATATATTTGCTGAAATCAAAACAGGGACGATAATAGGTGAGCGCCAGCCAATGAGATCGTCGTTTGCGCATTAGTTCCGCCCACTACCGGAGAACCCGGCAGTTCTTAAAAGCTGAAGAATTCCAAAAGAACTCCATTATTTTGACAGGAAAAAACAACAAAGTATATGGTTTACATGTAGCACGTCAATTCTGCATGGTATGCAAGACTCTCTCTCGCTCTGTCTCTTTCTTTGCGTGTGTGAGAATTAGCGACGGCGAGTCGTGCGCCTTCACACTAGAGCAGTGGTTCCCAATCCTGGTCCTGGAGAACCCCCAACACTGCTACCTGATGCAAAAACACTGAGGAACCTAAATTATGAATGTTTTTGGATATCTCAAATAGTGTTGCCATCGCGATATATTAAAATACTGGCAAAAAAAAGTAAACAGGAGTTGTCTTATAGCCTATCTTTGAAGTGCATTGTTTAGACTCTTTAAAACGTTTTACATATCAACCCTCTACGGACACCTTGGCAATTGAATCGCCATTGGCTAGTACATTTTTAAGTTTACTCGCCAGACTGATATACCATATATGCATGTGTGTGTGTGTGTATATATATATATTTGCTGAAATCAAAACAGGGACGATAATAGGTGAGCGCCAGCCAATGAGATCGTCGTTTGCGCATTAATTCCGCCTACTACCGGAGAACCCGGCAGTTCTTAAAAGCTGAAGAATTCCAAAAGAACTCCATTATTTTGACAGGAAAAAACAACAAAGTATATGGTTTACATGTAGCACGTCAATTCTGCATGGTATGCAAGACTCTCTTGCTCTCTCTCTCTTTGCATGTGTGTGAGACAAAGTGACGACGAGTCGTGCACCTTCACACTAGAGTTCACGGTACGTCAAATACAGGTGCGCTGCGCATCCATTGAGATGAACTGAGAAATATAACAGATCACTTCACAGAGAATGAAACTCTGAAAGAGCTAAAAAAAAAACTTTATTCTAAAGAATTAGTTGACTACAGAATTATCTTAAATGTTCATTGTTTAAATCTCAAAATGATCTAAACATTTTTTTTTCTTTTCAAAAATACTAGAAAAAAGGAATCCTTCTATATTCCTTTTTGAAAAAGGAATGGTGTCTGCAAGGAATTTCAGTCAGGATTTAGATCATATCATAGTTCTGAAACTGCACTTATCAGAGTTACAAATGAGTTGCTTGTATTGTCCGATCATGGTTGCATCTCTCTATTAGTATTACTTGACCTTGTTACTACTGCCTTTGACACTATTGACTACAACATTCTTTTGGAAAGTTTTTTTTGTTAATTTCTGTCACCGGACAGAGTTCAGGTTCCTTGTCGCTGTCATTTTTTGGCTTGCTTAGTTGCAGTTTAAAAGACACTTGATATTCAGTAATATTGTCAATCTGACGGCATTGACACTATATCGGATCATAACAAAACTTGAAATGAATTGAGCTGAACATTAAACCTAATGTCTTATAAACAGCTGCTTTATATTTGAATTATATTTGTTTATAATTTATTTATAAATTGATTTATGAAGACAGTTGAGCTGCTTATCGCTAAAATTACCTTTATTTATAACTCAACTGAATCAACACTGAACAAACTGTAGCGGAGTAATGACATTGTAATGTAAATGTCACTTAGCCAAACCTCTTTCCTAAAGCATATCCTGTGTCTTGTTTATTACAGCTGTCCTGTGTATTGCAGCATCTCCAGTGGAAGGTCCTAGCTGTACTGTATCTATTGATTATGTATTAGTTCTGTCCCACGCGCAGAAGGTTAAGATGCTTGAGAGGCTTTCATTCTAACTTTGATACTAAAGAAATGTGCTACACTACTACCTTCAGTAAATTATTTTCCCTATAAGGACTTTGGTCATGCTTACTTAGTTTATGTATTAGAGAAATATAATATTCTGACAAGCCACTCAATTACAGGAAATACAGGAAAATGTAAAATTAAAGATGGCACAATGTGTTTTTTATAATATCATGTGACAGTTGTGTATAAAGATAATTTGCTTAATTTTATATTTTTTGTAACTTTTCTGTATCTTCTTACAGTTTTGAAGTACAATTGTGTTATGACTTATTATTATGATATTCCATGTTTCCTGTAGTCCAACAACAGTTCAGCAAAATGTTCAATGGTTGTTTTTTAAAGATTCCTCATAATAATTGTAGTGACATGGTCACCACTGAATAAGGTATGTGCTACTATAATTAACTCCTAGATTAACTGTGTCCATTGTGAAAGACTGAAAGTAGTGGAAAGCTACAATATAGAGTCTGGCAAAAATGCAGACAATTTTGCTACAGGAAAAGGCAAAGTAGAGGAAAACAAAAGTGTTCTAACCTCCATCTAGACTGCGAGAAAGAAGGTATCTCTTGCTAGTGGACCGTTCAAAGTGGGGAGCGGGCCGATCGATCAGAGCGCTGGCCTGCCGTGTCTGGGCCTGGGTCCTTCCACTGTATCTGAACTTTGAACCCATCACCAGAAAGCCCTTTGGTGGTGGCTCAGGGGACACTAGCCTAAAACAGACCAATACAGGAAAATGTTATTGGTTTACTGATATTGACGTCATTAATAATCTGCATCAGAAGGTTCTGAAAAGACAACCCCCTGTATTAATTAAAAGCTACAGAGTGGTTGATAGGTAATTGTCTCAAGTCAAAATAGCCCACCACCAAGTCTCTATGGTATTCTGGTCTTTATAATAACATACCTGGAGCAATAGAGGATATGCCAACAGAGGCATTCAATCTGAGATTCTTTATCAATATTAATCATTCCTAAACTTTCTCATATATTTAAAAAAAGGCAGTATGACTATCAAGACATAGCCACACTAGACTATGTTCTCCATTGATGCCATTTAAATTTCATGCAAATGAGGGAAACAAAACATATTCAGTAGTGTGACAGCTTCAGGCATTGGGGGTCAAACACAAATGACTGAAAGTCATAAAAGCTAAATTCATAGGACAATGGTGACCCAAGGTTTGTCACTAAAAAATGTGAAGTAAAATAAAGGCTGCCACATTAACATTAACATGACTACAATGTTGATAACAAAATTATATCAATCAATAAAATAAATCAAATTAGTCCAGCTAGTTTACCTGAAAAAGGTGTGATGTTCAATGCAAACCTTCCATAGCCTCTTGGCGGCTCTGTGATTAGAAAGCTTGAAGCCAATGGTGCTCTCAAATTGCTCATACTGTGTAAAAGAAGGGGAAGAACAAATCAGGTAGTTCCCAGGTAGTTGACCCCAAAGAACTAGTTAATTACAGACCGATCTCGAATCTCCCTTTTCTGTCCAAAATACTAGAAAAGGTAGTATCCTCACAATTATATTCCTTCTTAGAGAAAAATGGTATCTGTGAGGATTTCCAGTCAGGATTTAGACCGTATCATAGTACCGAGACTGCTCTCATTAGAGTTACAAATGACCTGCTCTTATCATCTGATTGTGGTTGTATCTCTCTATTAGTGCTATTGGATCTTAGCACTGCGTTTGACACTATTGACCACAACATTCTTTTGCATAGACTAGAAAACTTTGTTGGCATTAATAGAAGTGCATTAGCATGGTTCAAATCGCACTTATCTGACCGCCATCAATTCGTAGCAGTGAATGAAGAGGTATCATATCAATCACAAGTGCAGTATGGAGTACCTCAAGGCTCAGTACTAGGGCCATTACTCTTCACGCTTTACATGTTACCCTTAGGAGATATTATCAGGAAACACGGTGTTAGCTTTCACTGTTATGCTGATGATACTCAGCTCTATATTTCTTCGCAGCCCGGCGAAACATACCAATTTGAAAAACTAGCGGAATGCATAGTCGATATAAAAAAAACTGGATGATGAGTAATTTCTTACTGCTAAATTCTGAAAAAAACAGGTGTTAATTATAGGACCTAAAAACTCTGCATATAATAACCTAGAACACTCCCTAAGACTTGATGGCTGCTCTGTCAATTCTTCGTCATCAGTTAGGAACCTAGGTGTGCTATTTGATAGCAATCTTTCGTTAGAAAGCCACGTTTCTAGCATTTGTAAAACTGCATTTTTCCATCTCAAAAATATATCTAAATTACGACCTATTCTCTCAATGTCAAATGCAGAAATGTTAATCCATGCGTTTATGACCTCAAGGTTAGATTATTGTAATGCTTTATTGGGTGGTTGTTCTGCACGCTTAATAAACAAACTCCAGCTGGTCCAAAATGCAGCAGCTAGAGTTCTTACTAGAACCAGGAAGTATGACCATATTAGCCCGGTTCTGTCAACACTGCACTGGCTACCTATTAAACATCGTATAGATTTTAAAATCTTGCTAATTACTTATAAAGCCCTGAATGGTTTAGCACCTCAGTATTTGAACGAGCTATGGTATTCTGGTCTTTATAATAACATACCTGGAGCAATAGAGGATATGCCAACAGAGGCATTCAATCTGAGATTCTTTATCAATATTAATCATTCCTAAACTTTCTCATATATTTAAAAAAAGGCAGTATGACTATCAAGACATAGCCACACTAGACTATGTTCTCCATTGATGCCATTTAAATTTCATGCAAATGAGGGAAACAAAACATATTCAGTAGTGTGACAGCTTCAGGCATTGGGGGTCAAACACAAATGACTGAAAGTCATAAAAGCTAAATTCATAGGACAATGGTGACCCAAGGTTTGTCACTAAAAAATGTGAAGTAAAATAAAGGCTGCCACATTAACATTAACATGACTACAACGTTGATAACAAAATTATATCAATCAATAAAATAAATCAAATTAGTCCAGCTAGTTTACCTGAAAAAGGTGTGATGTTCAATGCAAACCTTCCATAGCCTCTTGGCGGCTCTGTGATTAGAAAGCTTGAAGCCAATGGTGCTCTCAAATTGCTCATACTGTGTAAAAGAAGGGGAAGAACAAATCAGGTAGTTCCCAGGTAGTTGACCCCAAAGAACTAGTTAATTACAGACCGATCTCGAATCTCCCTTTTCTGTCCAAAATACTAGAAAAGGTAGTATCCTCACAATTATATTCCTTCTTAGAGAAAAATGGTATCTGTGAGGATTTCCAGTCAGGATTTAGACTGTATCATAGTACCGAGACTGCTCTCATTAGAGTTACAAATGACCTGCTATTATCATCTCATCGTGGTTGTATCTCTCTATTAGGGCTACTGGATCTTAGCGCTGCGTTCGACACGATTGACCACAACATTCTTTTGCATAGACTAGAAAACTTTGTTGGCATTAATAGAAGTGCATTAGCATGATTCAAATCGTACTTATCTGACCGCCATCAATTCGTAGCAGTAAATGAAGAGGTATCATATCGATCACAAGTGCAGTATGGAGTACCTCAAGGCTCAGTACTAGGGACGTTACT
>NW_015634043.1:159526-160813 GCF_001515625.1 Sinocyclocheilus rhinocerous
AGCCTGGAATTGAACTGCTGGTTTTGTCTGGTCAGAGGAGAACTGGCCCCCCGACTGAGCCTGGTTTCTCGCAAGGTTTTTTCTCCATTCTGTCACTGATGGAGTTTTGGTTCCTTGCCGCTGTCGCCTCTGGCTTGCTTAGTTGGGGACACTTCATTTCCAGCGATAGATTGCAAATGATTGCAAAGATACTATTTAAACTGAACTGAGCTGGATGATGACATCACTGAATTCAATGATGAACTGCCTTTAACTGAAAAATTAGTAATTAGTAATTATCCTAATTAATGCTGTTCAGTTGCTTTGACACAATCTGTATTGTTAAAAGCGCTATATAAATAAAGGTGGCTTGACTTGACTTGACTTGACTTCCCTGTCACTGTCTGGTCACTTTTGTCTGTTATATGTGGTGACAGAGTCCTGACACCCATGTTTTTGTATTTTGTGTCTAGATGAGCACATAGATTGGGGCAGTTCTCCATGGCTGTATGCTCTCCTGTCCCTTTTATGTTGGAGTGTAGGGTATGGATCCTGACACTTCTGTCTGCATTCATGTCATTTTTGGTGTGAACACTTGGCTTCTGTCATGTTTGTTTCTATTTACCATATGCTCTTCTATCTCATGTCTTTTCCCTGCCCTCTTGTAATCTTGTTAATAGTTAATTTGCCCCACCTGCTCTCCCTTAACATTCATTTCATTTGCTGCCCTATTTAACCTCCCTCTCTTCTGTAAGTTCTTGTATAACTGTGAGTGTCTTATGCTGGGCACACACTGCACAATTTTAGCCCCAATCACATAGTGTGTGTTATCAAAGACACAATCTGAGAGAAGCACACTAAATATCTGGATCTGTTGGTGACTCAGAGTCCTGCAGTGTAAAATGTGATTTGACTGAAGATGACACTGGCGATGACCAATATTCCCTCTAATTTGTTTCCTGGGAGAGTAGCCTACAATGCGTCTGTGGCACAAAGGCTGTTTCTATAAAGTTGGGCAGTTTCAACTTTGCAACGACAGTCTGGCACTTCTGACTCACAGCCTGTAAGTATGTTTTTTATAATTAAATAATTTGCCACTGATGATTCAAACGCGAGTTTTGAGTAGTAGAGTGTTCAGTGTAGAGGCTTGTTGTTTGTTGTTTCTCTGATCACAAATGCAGACATGGTTTTATGTTTACGCAGCGTGATACGCAATGTGTAAAAAGACAGTATAAGTCATTATAATCAGTAATTATGTCCCCACTGGATGCAGCAAATGCCTCATTTGTAATGGGTTTTATTGGTTTT
>NW_015634043.1:167587-172233 GCF_001515625.1 Sinocyclocheilus rhinocerous
TGGTTTTGTCTCGTCCTGCTGGGAGACGGCATCACAGTATGGTAAGGGGTGTAACATTTCCATCACACGCTAGCGGTATTCGGCCAATCACAACGCACTGGATAGCTGGCCAATCAGAGCACACCTCGCTTTTTTAGAATGATGAGCTTTGTAAAAATCGACGTGTTTCAGAAAGGCGGGGCATAGAGGAGAAACAATAATGTACATTATATGGAAAATAATGTGTTTTTTTAACCTTAAACTGCATAAACACATTGCATTACACCAAATACACAAAATAATGTTCTTTTTAGCAACGTCATATGACCCCTTTAAAAAAATGTGAACGTGAATTCTAATAGTTACAGTATCTAAACATCCTTATGTAGTAGAGTTTGCACACTGCTACACCTGGGTGTGGCTTTTAAATGTCTCAGAGTTTTGTTACCGTTCTGTGCCCATCATCCACTATGTCTTACTTAGTCAAGCAACTCTTCTTTTAAAACATAGTTTTATTTCACGTCACTGCATTTGCGTTGGCTCACATGTTGAGCTATTTCGTCCGCAACTGTTAAAGTATTCGATTTCTACAGCGACTGATTTGGCGCACATACTACTCTTTCTATGAAACTGTAAACTGCCAGCTCCGGTTCTAAATCTATAGCGCGCCAACTCTATATTGATATAATATACCTTTATTTTGCATTTGCTAAACAAATGGTTTTCCCAACTAATTTTTGCATGTGTCCTGTGCGCAGCATATTATTCTTCATTAAATTAAAGTGTCTAACATGCTATTAATTGCATTAAGGGGGAAGCGTCACCCCAAGCTGAGCAATCGAGGATATGCAACAAGCACGTTGCTTAACCTGCCCTCTGGGGTCAACAAACACACAGGCACGTTTTGTTGCATTTTTTTTGAAAGCCCCTAAAGGAACTTAAATTACTCCGTTTGTTTTGATCATACAGATAAGAGCAATACATCAATCGAATCTGTAAAGGGTCTACTTTTATTTGTATACACATAATAACAACAAAACTTTGTGCTTTTGTAAAATAAAGAAAACAAACAGGGTGAGCTGTCTGCCGCCTTGGTCTCCGTGATCTTCATTTAGAAATGGGTCACTAAAATGAACTAATACTCAGCGAATACTCGACACAAAGACATGAGAGATATATCTATAGAAAGCTTGACATGTCTACTTTTAAACGAAGCAAATCTTATCGAAAACAAATATTCTGTGATAAAGTAATCTGTATGAAACCAACGCATTGTCCAGTCTTTCCCGTCTGGCTTTATTATCTCTAATTAGATCACGCCCATGCGCTACTTTCGCTTTTGATATTACAGTAGTCCATGTGAGACACGCGGCATGTAAACGCCAGGGCTAGGGAGTAACGAAATACATGTAACAGCGTTACGTATTTAAAGTACAAAATATGAGTAACTGTATTTCGTTATAATTACATTTTAAATAGGTGGTAATCAAATTACAGTTACATCCGAAAAGTATTTTAGATTACCAAAGTGACTACTTTGAATTTTAATGTCATTTCTTAATTTAATATTTAAGTTTGGGGATTTTAACCAATAAGGCAACTGATTCTCCGTTGAAAAAAATTTACCTGATGAAAGAGCATTGCATATGGTCATCTCAGCAGCGAGTCCGTCAGCAGCATTGTACCGTCGAGGTGCAATACAGTGGAAAACTAGATTACCTGTTTCCAGCTGCTCCCAGGATATAACATATAAACAGGGCTGGGGACTAATGAAATACATGAAACGGCGTTACGTATTTAAAATGCAAAATATGAGTAACTGTATTTCGTTATAATTACATTTTAAATAGGTGGTAATCAAATTACAGTTACATCCGAAAAGTATTTTAGATTACCAAAGTGATTACTTTGAATTTTAATGTCATTTCTTAATTTAATATTTAAGTAAACAGTTTGGGGATTTTAACCAATAAGGCAACAGATTCTCCGTTGAAAGAAAAAAAAAACTGCGTGTAGCAGCCTGTTCATTTAGCAACTCGTAGTGAGAGTGCATACGCTCATAATCACGACACAAAAATGGACGACACAACAGAAAGCCATTCGCGTAATGCATTTCTCTCGTGGAAATACAAAGACTATTTACTTATAAATCTGAAAAAGGACGTAACATCTCAGCTCAATGCAATGCCTACCTGCAACAAAACTTCTATCAGCATCGAAGGATTCAACGTCTATCTGAAAAAGCATCTTGAGGGAAGTTGTTTTTGATCTTTGAAAAATTTTATCCAGTAACTCGTTTTTCTATTTTCTCATATTTTGAGTGTTGAATGGTTATCATTACGTTTAATATTTCTAAGAATTTAATTGAAAAATGAAAACGAATTCTCCTAGAATTCACACTTTGCATTCAGTTAACAGATCCATACGAATCATGCATGAAATAAAAGTTTATAAAGTCAAACAATAGCTTTGTGTGCTTTACAGATTAACTTGAAGTCTTTATTCATTCGAAATGTTCAGGAATAGATCATCTTTGGCGCGGTAATGCGAGTTCATGATCCGATTCGTGAACAGATGATTCTTTTGAGTCAATCTTTTAAATGAATAAATTGTGCCAGTTGTTTTGGCTGCTTTTATGATATATTTGGTGTGTTTGGATTCATTTTGAAGCTTGGAATGCAGCATGAAACAGCACGGAATCCCATTCATTGTATTCAAATTGAATGTATATTGATTGGTAGATTTAAATGACACAACATTTTTTTGTTGTTCATAGAAATGCTGTGGAAAACTGATGTTGTTAAAAATAAAATGCAAGGAAAACGCAAATCTTATGACTGGTAGATGTCACTTTTATTTAGAGTTGGGAACATAAAAACAAGACATTAATATGTTCCTTTGTGTATAGCTTAAGTATTCTAAAGTATTTAGATTAAGTTACTAAACCTGAGTAATCTAACGAAATACATTACTGATTACTTTTTAAAGCATGTATTTTGTAATCTGTAGTGAAATACATTTTAAAAGTAACCATCCCAGCCCTGGTAAATGCCCACATCACGGCAAACAAAGCAGAGATACTTTTCCTCAAGTTCATCTCGGCTACTTTGTTTCTGGAAGAAGACGCGCTGAGAGGAATAAGACAGAATTTACCTCAAGACGCGCTAAGAGGAATGAGAGAATTTACCTCAGAAAAAGACTCGCTGAGAGGAATAAGCTTTGGATTACCTCAGAAAAAGAAGAACGCGGTGGCTTGATCCAGCGGGGGATATCATTTACAGGAGTAAGTCTTTTTTTTACTAACCTACCTGCATTAGTTGTCACATAACTTGCACACATTTTACTAGTTAGACTTTTTCCAAACTATAATTCCTGACTAAATGTATAACATAAGTGAAACATTATGAAGATTCATTCGCTGCATCTAAATGTCTCAAGATGCCAGGATGTTTTTGTTAATGTTCTTTACAATAGACAGCAATACGATATAAAAGCAATATGAGTTATAATGTTAATAGCCTAATGTTAGAGTAAGAATGATTAGACACAACTTTACTGTGATACACTCTGTTCGCAAATATATGTAGATGTTTATAACTATAGTTTCCCATATATAAAATGTTTTTGTATTGTATAATATGCCTACTAAGCATGCTTGTGTTTGTGAATGTAACTAAGCTTCTGTTTGCGAATATCTGCTCTGGTGTAAATGTTTTGAATGTGTTATACCTGGTCATTGGTGTTCGCGATAGTCTGAGGTGTAAATGTATCAAGTAAGCTGTAAATATCACTGATAAGTGACCCATCGACGACATACACGCGCGTCCTTTCTTATCAGTGATGCAATTTATTATCAGCTATGCATCTTTTGGTAATTGCTATAACAACTGTTTCAATTATCGTTTAGGACTGTGGCTGCATCACTG
Organism: Sinocyclocheilus rhinocerous; assembly: GCF_001515625.1. NCBI lineage: Eukaryota > Metazoa > Chordata > Actinopteri > Cypriniformes > Cyprinidae > Sinocyclocheilus > Sinocyclocheilus rhinocerous. The sequence goes on from NW_015634043.1 coordinate 171,493, forward strand.
GCATCTTGCACAAGAAAGGCACGCGAGTGTCGTTCAGTTTTGAGTTCGCTGGAAAATAATCCTCAGTAAGTGCACAGTGTAGTGTATAGTAATTGTACTTTTATTATGCCTATATGGTAATGTTATTTGTGGTTGATAGTGTTAAAATATAATTTATTTGTTATTGGCATTCTGTTTTCTCATCAAGTAGGCCTATGCATATATGAAGGTACTGTGGAAAATAAATGCTAACGATTGTTTATAACATTCTTTTAGGACTGTGAATACATACTCTCGCCTTCACCTGCATCTCAAACACTATTTTACAGATGTTACTTTCATTTGATTTATTTACTGCATGGTAGAATATGTGTGCTATGTGGTAATTGTGTTCTTTTTTTTCTATACAGCTTATTGTACAGGTAAGTTAATTGCCGTTCTAATCGAATGCGCTGCCGCACACTGTAATGCACCCACTTATGGCTCGTTTCCACTGAGCGGTACGGTACAGTACAATTTAGTACAGTACGATTTGGTACGGGTAACCCTGATCAGGCTTGCGTTTCTACTGCCAATAGTACCCTTACTTGGTAGGCGTGGTGTATGCCGGAAAATAGCGATCGACGATGAACCGCGACAATAAGCACAACTCTGCCTCTTTTTGTTAAATGTCAGTTTTAATTAACAATAATAGCCATTATATACGTATAAGTACAAAGTATAAGAGGCTTATATAAGAGGAAATAAAGACAAAAGCAAACA
>NW_015634043.1:172320-179803 GCF_001515625.1 Sinocyclocheilus rhinocerous
CCTGGAGCGCCGAAATCGGCATAGCAAATTTTCAAATAGGCGCTATCTTCATAAATAAACCACAGATTTGAGTTTTAAACAATTCGATTTTCGCCTGAAAAACTCTTAAAACTACATTTCATGACACAATAACAGTAATATTTAGAAAATTACGTGGGTTTTTGGGCAATGAGGTTTCACAAGTCCACAAGAACAGACAAGAACGCATATTGAGAAATGGCTATGGTCTGTCCCAACACTCATGGACAGCAGAGCAGAACGAGTGAAGGACGCTTTATCCCCTTGTATCACGCAAAAGTGACGATTCTAGTCAACCAATCAACATTATGCGGTGAGTTTAGTTCCACCCTTTTGGTACCCTTTGCTGTGCTAGGTACCCCAACGGAAGGGTACCAAAAAAGTGGTACGGTACGGTTCGCTATTTTGGTACCATTCACAAATTCTGACAGTGGAAATGGAAATATTTACGTACCGTACTTTACTGTACCGAACCGTACCGCTCAGTGGAAACGAGCCAATAGAGCTACAGACAGTAGCTCGTACATCAAGCACACATCACGCGCGCACAGAATCATTCAGAGCGGAAATGTAAAGTCAACACTGTTCTGTGATTTCTCAATAAAATTGCTTAGAAACTGAAAAGTTCAAGCATATATTTCTTAATAACTAAATCCCACAGCTTCACTACTAGTACAGAGATGCTGCCAGGTAGAATTAATTCACACACGCAATCGCTCTCACTAATGCATTCACATGAATGTAATCTTTACTGTGCAACTTTATCTGTATCTGATTTAGAACCAATGTGTCATATGCCATATCTGTGCACAAAGTATTTGTCACAGCTTCAGACTTATTTGTTCATTAATGACGTCATCAGCGACTAGTCGACTTCGACTCGACTTTCATCACATAAAATCACATAAAATCAGAAGTCGTTCAACCCCTAGTGAATACATAGGCCTACTCTCACCTTCACCTGCATCTCGCACATAGGGTTGGGTACCGAAACCCGGTACCAATATGGCACCGGTACCTATGTAACCGGTATGTACTAGAACCGAATCCGAACGCAGATTTCGGTGCCTCATTACGGTGCCATGCCTGAGCGATCGATTGAAATATTTGTCCTCTGGTTCTCCGAAATGGACGTAAGAAGTATCATCACTGGCACCGCATGTGAAAAATAATTTCCCGACTGAGAAAATGCACGTGAACTCAAGTCGGAAAGCTCTAATAATACAAATCCAACACATCTTTGTAGTAACGAGAGTGTCCATGTTGTTTTCACATTCCGACTTAAAAGCACAACTCGGGAAATGAGAGCATCCGAGGAGTGCATTTCTTAATTGTCTAAAATTTCTAAAAATGTCCGGTATTCGGCTGTTTTCTTAATCCCACTCCCGCTGAATCTCTGGCCATTGCCGCCTGCTCCCGCAACATGTGTTTCGCTCCCGCGATTTTCGTGTCCAGTCCTTTAAACATTCTAACATTTTATATAATTTTGGCGCATCAGGGAGCCGCTCTCAGGATGCGGTGTATTTAAATATTTTTGAATGAGCGTTTGCGCTGTTTACTTTCACTTTCGATTTCGCGATCACACGCACTCTGTGTAAAGGGAGCACATCTTACAAGATCAGATATTTGTCAATGAGCTCAAGACCTGTTGAGCAGCAAATACTCTAGCATGGTCTTGTCAGTCATCTCTCCTTATTCCTGACCTGAGATCAGTCAAAGCTAACTCCTGCAGCTCTTGTTGGATGCAGGGTTGCCAAGTCCACGTTTTTTCCACAGAATTGGGCTACTTTTAAACTGTTGCCATAGGTTGATTTTCCCAAGTGGGTTAAAGGTTTGAAATATTGCATAAATTACATTTGACAGAAAATGCTTGTATTGAAACATTTTGCATTCTACCTATGATAAAACTTTCATGGACTTCTACATTAACTGTTCCCTCCTGGTGACCTGCCCAGCTCAATCCAAGCAGCTGAGTCCTTAATACTTTCAAGAAACGGCTGAAAACACATCTCTTATATCTTCATTTGACCCTCTAACTCTAGCACTCTCTATTCTAATGCTACTTCTAATTTTATCTGCTTGTTTTTTTTTATTACAAAACCTGACCCTCTAACATTTGCACTCTCTATACTATTTCTGTTCTAATGGCCAATACATCATTTTTGGGGGGATTTTTTATTTATTTATTTATTAATAAGTATCGGTTCAGGCACCGTTTAGGCACCGGAACCATTTTAAAAGTATAGATTTGGCACCGGTATAGAAAAAAAACCAAACGATACCCAACACTACTCGCACAGGAAAGGGACGCAGGTCTCATTCAGTTTTCATCTCCATTCAGAATCTTATAGAGTAAGTGTGTGTAGTAGCATGGCCCCTTTAAGAATGGTGCGTGGAGTGCGTGGTGGGTTGGTACGTCAGGTAATCACGTAATTATATAGACACAGGTGAGATTTCACGTCAGGTAATAACCTAATTATATAGACACAAGTTAGATTTCAGTTTCCTCGTGGCATTGCACTGAAGTGACCTGTATTGTGGGTCGTGTATCTTCCTCACTCCTCTGGAAAATCGGTTCAGGCACCGTTTAGGCACCGGAACCATTTTAAAAGTATAGATTTGGCACCGGTATAGAAAAAAAACCAAACGATACCCAACACTACTCGCACAGGAAAGGGACGCAGGTCTCATTCAGTTTTCATCTCCATTCAGAATCTTATAGAGTAAGTGTGTGTAGTAGCATGGCCCCTTTAAGAATGGTGCGTGGAGTGCGTGGTGGGTTGGTACGTCAGGTAATCACGTAATTATATAGACACGGGTGAGATTTCACGTCAGGTAATCACCTAATTATATAGACACAGGTGAGATTGGTACGTCAGGTAATCACGTAATTATATAGACACGGGTGAGATTTCACGTCAGGTAATCACCTAATTATATAGAGACAGGTGAGATTTCAGTTTCCTCGTGGCATTGCACTGATGTGACCTGTTGTGTGGGTCGTGTATCTTCCTCACTCCTCTGGAAAGATTAGTCGTGTGTGTCCAGGCATTGTTAGTGAGTATGTAAGTGTCATGCGCATGAAAGAAGTCGCCAGCTGCTGCTCTGTTGTGGCTTATATACTGGTTCCAGTTTTGGGACGCCGGATTGTTGCTTGCGCACTGTTGCTTTGAACGCCTCAGTTCGCTATTGTCTGTACATCGCTTGCCTTGGAGACGCAAGACCGTTGCCTCTTGTTCCGCTGCCACCTGGTGGTCGGTTGCCAGTATATTGATTTGTGGTGTTCGACTGTTGCGTGTGTGTCTTGTTAAATTGTGTGTGTGTGTGCACGCCTTTGAGTTGGATTGAAGTTTATTTTGTTTTGTTGTTGTTTGGTTTGTTTATTGTATTCTTATTTGTATTATTTGGGTTTTGTTGTAAGTCGATTTGGTTCAGGTGTTTGTTTGAATTTTGTTATTGGGGTTGGTTGGGTATTATTTCTTTGTCTTGCCTTACATTGATATTGCTCAGTTAAGGGACTGAGTATTTATGGTTTATTTTGGGGTGATTTTTTTTTATTTTGTTGTTTTCCCTTTTTTGATGGTGTATTATGTTGTGTTGGTTTGAAGTAGTGAATGTATACATTTTGTTTGTTTTTGTTGGTTTGGATTGTTTAAATGTGGGTTCTTTTTCTTCACTCTTGGTTCATGATTTGAGCTGTATCTAATGTTTGGTGTAACGGTATAACATCAAAGAAAGTAACCGCCTTTAATTTTTTCTGGTCTGTTTCTTTTTTTTGTATTGTTATTCATTGTTGTTATTATTATTGTTATTATTATTGTCATTTTTTTGTTAGTATAGGGGTGGCTGGTTCATTTGGTCATACTAAATCAAAGCCATTGGGCTGGTTATATAGTGTCTCTTTGGTGCCCCATAAGCAAGGTATTTGGACACCTCCGCTGCCAATGAATGCTAGTTTGGCTTAAGTCAAGTAGTTTATTTTTAAAGTGTAAAGTGTATTTTCTTATGAATGTTGAGCTCAATGTTTTTAGTAGTGATTGATGAATAAACTTGTGATCTTGTGGCATTGTTCCTGCTTGTCCTTTTCATTTATTTGAAAGCCTGCTACCGGGAGGCTTATAAATTTGGGTGTTTATCAGGGGTATCTGGGGTATAATCTGATTAGGTCGCGATCACATGTGCATTCACTATTTTACACATGTTACGTTAATTTGATTTACTGTATGGTCAAATATGTGTGCTATGTGGTAATTGTGTTCTTTTTTTCTATAAATTAGTACTAGTATCAGTGACCATCACAATAATGTTAATAATGTAGTTTATCATGGAAAACAGAGACTGATGTTGACATGTTCCACAGGTTCTGAGATTCTTATGGTGATTTTTGATGATACCGTGGGCTTGGAGAACTTTATTCAAAAGGCTATCAAAATCCCCCAACACCTCTAGGCCTGTAACCAGGCCCTGCCACTCTCCTCACCGGGCACATCCGCCTCACCGGCTCCAACTATGGCCCGAGAAGTCAAACGCTGTGTCCAAGGATGCTCAGTCTGTGCCATCACCAAATCTCCCCGTCAGCAGTCACAAGGAAAACTGGTACCACTTCCCATACCTCACCGGCCCTGGTCCCACATCGGAGTCGACTTCGTCACCGATCTCCCCGAGTCCGAATCTTACACATGCATCCTCGTAGTTGTCGACCGATTCTCTAAAGGATGTAAACTTCTCCCCCTCAGAAAACTACCTACTGCCATGGAAACCGCAACACAGTTATTCAATCAAGTCTTTCACAATTTTGGCATCCCTGAGGACATCGTCTCCGATCGTGGGCCCCAATTCATCTCCTGGGTCTGGCGGGCCTTCTTCCATCTCCTCTGCGTATCAGTAAGCCTCACCTCCAGATATCACCCACAATCCAACGGCCAGACTGAGCGAAAGATTCAAGAGATCGGGAGATATCTACGTAGGTTCACCGCCGACCTACTCCACAATACCAGCCGTATTAGGTGTGGTTATCAACGCGGGACATTCGTCTCCGACTGCCTTGCCGCAAGCTGAATCCCCGCTATATTGGACCATTCACCATCAGGAGGCAGATCAGCGACGTCACCTACAGACTTGAACTCCCTCCTCACTACCGTATCGCACCTACCTTCCATGTCTCACTACTCAAACCCTGTGTTCACCCTCTGTCTGCTTCTCCCACAGGGTCTGACGAATCATGCTAAAAATTCAGCTTTGAAATTTAGCTTTGATTGTTCCTAATAAATGGTTTAACTGCACTCGCAAGTGAATCTCAAGTTATTTTGTGTGATAGTTAAATATATTCTAAATAAACTACAAACAAAAAATATATAAATTAATTTTGTCCTCAGATTCTTTCTTGTAACTCTTCCCTCTCAGTCACATACCTGACTGAAAGGCTCATTATGCAGCTCATTATGTGGGCCTTTGTCTTCTCAGGTGTGAATCACACTAATATTCATGATCATTCATGCCTCCTCGCATTTGCCCTTTCGAAACAAAAAGTGTCTTAGAAAATGTAAACCAGTATATTGTTTTCTGTGAGCGAGTAAACAAGATGATTTTCACATCATTTTGAAGCAAAAACTCTAGGCTACAAGATCCAGTTCTCAAAAGTCTTGTGAACAAATGTTCTGTATGTGTTTTATGACCTTATTTCAGTGACTTCAAAATTTCAGTTTTTCACTAACCACGCATAAATGTTGCTTTCTCAAAAACACAATTATATACATATAGGCTGCTCACATATTATTGTAGCCCAGTTTATGCTCAATACAGTGTTTTCAGATTTTAGCCAATTATATGTTTATAAGCAACTGAAAAAAGCACAAATGTCAGGGCATGTCAAAACTTCTCCAGGGCCCCAAAACACCCTCAGACCCCAGAGGGTTAAAGCAAATATGAGATTGTAAAGGGGGAAGCATACACCCCTAGCATCAGCAAGTTTAATACAGCAAGCATGTTAATATGTATTTATGTATATATTGTAACATATTATGGGAGAAGCGTCACCCCAAGTTGAGCAATGAGGATGCACAGCAAGCGTGTTGCTTTGAGCTGCTTAAAGCAATTATGTGATCATAAAGGGGGAAGCAAACAGCCCTAGCAGCAGCAAGTTTAAGACAACAAGCATGTTGTATACTGCATAATTTAGTATAGAGCTTGGGGAAACTACGTCATTGCGCATTGCATTCTGGGTAGTCGCCATCATGTTTTAAGACATGCTAAATAGTGTACAATGACAATAAATACAAATCACCAGAGGAAAACAACTGTATTTACGTTCAATTTTTAAAGCGCTGCTTGCACTTGCTTAGAATAAATGGACTAATATTTAAATCCCTTGTGTTCATTCGAGCACTCAGTCGTGTGGCCAGGACAAGACACATACCCACTCAAAGAAATCATACTTTCGTACGTACCACACAGAGGACCAAAGTGATTTTTCTTTGCATTTTTAAAAGATAATAAACACAATATAGCTTGGTCTCAGCCAGTTGATCATGTATTTAATCAACACAAATCATATCGCCCTAATATCTTAATGTTAAAGCATTAAGGGATAACGTCTCGGTTACAGATGTAACCCTCGTTCCCTGAAGGAACCCCTGATTATTGCATCCAGCTGCCGCTGATCACAGCGTGAGTATAAGTAGGCAGCAGGTGCAGCGCATATTCAGGTTTTCGCTGAGGAGCCGAGCCGGAGACCCGGCCGCTCAGCGGTGGTACAGCAGCTGTGGCGACGGGACGGGACGTGACGTGACGTCTCCGTTCCCTCCTTCAGGGAACGAGGGTTACATACGTAACCGAGACGTTCCCTTTCAGTCGGTCACTCTCGATGTCACGTCGGTGACCGACGAATTGGGATCCCTACCAAAGTGCCAAGCCACCTGCGCACGTTCTTTTTGGTGTAGGACGGGGCTTACCACAAGAAGACCAGTTAGTACTGCTATGGCACTACCCACTCAGTAAGACTGGATAACACTGGGAAAACGTGCCCGTCAATCCTGGAAAATATCATCGGTCCCAAAAAAATTAAGCAGCACAACTGTTTCCAACATTGATTATAAATTAGCATACGTTGCGCAAGCCCATCCTTCCCGAAGGAGGTTTCGGAAGTACTTACATATATGAACAACCGTCTAGGAGCATATGGAAGATTAGAGGTGATTGTAACCAATGTTCCCTCTAAGCTGCGCACTTCTTCCACCGCGGCCGTGCAGAAGAAATAATGTGCCGCGCACACGCAAAAATGAGCTGGGAAAGCCATTTGATTGTATTCAAGTAAAAACAAAAGAATTGCAATGATCGGGTAAACCACTATAAAGTTGATGTCGCTATAGAGTTAGAAACGGTGAATCGGGTTTACAGGTTTCATAGAAAGAGAATGATGTGCACCAAATGAGTCGCTGTAGAAACCGAATACTTCAGTGGTTGCGGA
>NW_015634043.1:179857-193903 GCF_001515625.1 Sinocyclocheilus rhinocerous
AGCACAACTGTTTCCAACATTGATTATAAATTAGCATATTAGAATGATTTCTGAAGGATCATGTGACACTGAAAATTCAGCTTTGCTTTACATGAATAAATTAAATTTTAAACTATATTAAAATAGAAAACTTTTATTCTAAATTGCAATAATATTTCACAATATTATTTTGTGAAATAATATTCAGTATTTTTTATCAAATAGATACAGCCTTGATGAGCCTAAGAAACTTCTTTTAAAAATGTACTGATCCCAAACTTTTGAACGGCAGTGTATTATACTGTAAAAATATTTTCTCAGGTAACCTAAAATGGACATCATTTAGTTACATCAATGATCAAATCAAATATAAATAGCACATTAAAGTTAAAAGTTACACACTCTTTTGTGTACGCGCTGTACAGGTCTGGTATAAAGAATGTTTTAGCTCAGGTGGCCAAAATGTCCGCCCAATAGAGAAAAGTTTTGCTCAGCAAGAAAAAAAATTAGAGGGAGCATTGATTGTAACCCTCTTGGAAAATAGCAGAAAGTCTGCCAGGGAAACACAGGCTCTTAGGATATACCGTGGATTTTATGATATGGACTCTCTGGAGCGGTCTTAGCAAGCCGACCCGAAGCCGGGGCCTCTCAGTGCTTCTACCCGTTTGAGGTGAGAACACAGGAGGAAACCGGCTCCACACGAAGGAGTGTCCCGACATTTATTTGTCGGCGTCCCTCATATCGACCAGACACAACCAGAAGTGACGCTCCTGGACATCGCACAACCCAGAGAACTCGGAGCACGAGATCAGTTGTGGTTCGGAGCTCTTTTAGAACTTCCGGATCGTGACCACCCTCGTGCAGGTCCCTCAGTGCTTTAGCCTGAAGAACCTGCAGTAACTCCGTAGCGTGTAAGGCAGAGGCAGCTTCTCCACAGGCCGTATAAGCATCGCAGGACAGATCAGACGAGTACCTACAGACCCAGGAGGGGAGGCACGGTTCGCCCTGCCGGGTGGAGGCGGTATCAGGACACAACTGCATCGCAACCAACCGCTCCACTGGGGGGACCCCCGTAAACCCCCTAGCTGCACCACCGTCGAGAGTGGTGAGGGAGGAGGAGTTAGCAGGTTGATTTCTGGCGGGAAAAGGCTCTTTTAGCGTGCTGAAGCGCACAAACAAAACAGGGGGTAGTGCAGCCTGTGTTTGTGCAACACAAACAGGGGGTAGTGCAGCCTGATGTGTGCAACCCACTCGACACGGGAAACCACCACCACTGAAGCGCCGTACCGCCAACACGAAGAGCTCTTAAAGAGTGCGCTGAACTCTTTCAGTCTTCTTCTCTCAGTAGGGTAGTCAGGAGCAGAACGATGTGATCACTCGGCTCCGAAGCGAAAAACGTGACGTCGAGAGTGACCGACTGAAAGGGAACATAACTCTATCTGTAATACAATTGTATTGTGGAAGCGCTACACCAAGTTTTATTGGACTTAAATCTAAGAAATACAGGAAGCTTACCGAGAGAAGCTGAAAAATTAATCAAAGGAGCGCTTCTTTCTAAACACAGAGAGTTATCGTGACGAGCTATATCACACATAACATTTCTAAACGTGTTTTTCGTACATTACTCTTGGCGACGGCGTAAGGTGAGCATGTATATATTCAAGCGGATCAGAAATTATGAATCTGTAATAAGTATTGAGTGACAGTCCGGTGTTTTGCCGAATTTCGACTGCCTGCCAGAATTCGACTGCACTCCACGTGCACGCACATGACGTCATTTGTTGACATCGATGCAGCGAATGAATTTAATATGTTTGTGTTGCCCTTTCATTTTCATTTCATTTTATTTATTTCATTATTGCATCCTTATGTGGATAAACATTATTTGTTGAATTTGTGAAGAACATACTGATTTGGTTTATATTTTTGATATTCAATTAAAAATGACAAATACGATTTAAATAATTTTTAAAAATCCCACGCTGTTTGCTCTGCAAAGCTTTTTGTAAGCAATATTTTCAACCCAAGTTAAACCACAGATTGTTCAAGAAAGCTTTAGAAAACTGATCAAAGGCTTCAACAGTGTATGGTCTTTCAGGCTAGTCCTTTTTCCCCCCCAAAATGCAATTACATTTACGTAATTGTGACACTCAGTAAGCCTATGTGAAGTTCATATTATATACGTGCCTAATTTGCATTTTTGCAGATATATTTTGTAAAATATGTACAGTAGGTTATGTGAGATACAGGCTGTTATGTGGACTGCATGTAGAACAAGGTGTGGGTTTTGGCCCCCCACTTTTTTGTTTCATTTTTTAAATTTTTTTTTCAACAATAATCTGCCAAAGGTCTTCTTTAAAATAAGACTAAACATAAGTCTATGCTAAAGCTTCAAAATTTTTATGAGAGTTTTTTTACTCTGACATTTTTGTCCTCTAAGGACCTCAGATTAACTTCTTTAAAATTATACACAAGGGTTAAATTAGCGCAGTCAATAAGTCTGTGGATGGCATACTCATTTCAAAAAGGGGAAACCTGGATCACAGTGTTGAAGGATTTGATGATTTTACTATACAATACAAAGTAACATTTATTCCCTCTGTGTAATTTCTATTAGTGCAATATAATCCCATGTGCAATCAATTTATTGCTTATTTCTGATTTCTTATTTCTCATAGCAAATCAAATGTAATATCAATTTTACAACAATACACCCGCTGAAATTATGCTGCCCTCCCCAGCTCCACTGTACAGGTTCACAGGCACATCACATTCATGCTGATGATTTCTGGCTATGGAGAGTGTTTGCTGAGAAGACACAAAGACAAGAGCTTGTGAGGCACATGCCAAAATTATTCTGCCATATATAGGAAATATTTCTGGCCGTGAATTGTATTTGTGAAGATTGTGACTTAAACCTCAAAGGGAGAAGTCTCTTATGGTCACCAAAGCTAACTTGATTTGATAAACAAATATTTACAAAAATGTTAATAATGTAAAATATCATTGAATAAATAGTTTATAGTTTGATGTATTTCAAATGTCATTTATTCCTGTGATGCAAAGCTGAATTTTCAGCATCATTACTCCAGTCTTCAGTGGCACATGATTCTTCAGTAATCATACTAATAGGCTGATCTGCTGCTCAAGAAGCATTTCTGATTATTATCAATGTTGAAAACAGTTGCTTATTTGTATGGAGATCATTATACATTTGAGTTTCATGATTCTTTGAATAGATATAGAAAATTATATTTTATTCTATTTTAATGTAACTGTAACAGTCTTTACTGACTTTTATGATCAATTCATTGTGCCAAATATATTTTAATGTATATAAACAGACATTTTACAAGAAATACTAGATTTCATGTCAGTAATGTTAATTTAAATCAATAAATTATTTGCTGACACTTGCCAAAGACCCATTACTCAAGTTTCCAGTCTGACATTTCTTCACTGTGCTCAGTTTTTACTTATTTAGCATAGGTACACATGGATCCTGTTATTTGCAGACAAATAATATACTATTTATTACCCTGTTAAAACCCTGTTGGTTTATCAAAAAATGAGAAGACTTGAATGTTCAGTGATGTCGTGGTGTAAAAGTGAAAAAGATTGGTTTCAAAAAGCTTTCTAGAGCAAACAGTGTGAAATTTGTTTATTTTATTTGTCATTTTAAAAAAATTGAATAAAATCAACAATTCAGTATGTTCTCAATACATTTAATAAACAATGTTTATCCACATAAGGAGGCAATAATAAAATAAATAAAATTAAATGAAAATGAAAAGGCAACACAAACATATTAAATTCATTCGTGCACGAGGAGTGCAGTCGAATTCTGGCAGGCAGTCGAAATTCGGCACAACACCTGCAGGGGAAGCATACACCCTGCAGAAATAACTTCGACTGTCACTGATATAACATTATTCTCTATTTGTATACAAGCCATTAGGAGCAATGAAGCGCATGCTTCTGACGCTGTGTGCAGCTGAATCAACCTGACACTCATCACAGCTAATGAAAACATAATTTTAGAAATAAACCAAAGTGATATTGAGATTATGCCTCTGGATAGGGCGAACCCCGGTTGAAATGCATACACAAGAATGCTTATTTCATTTAACCTGTTCTCATATCTTGAGATATGAGTCTGTTATCATACATACAACTGTCTATTGTTATATACCTGTACATACAATTGTTGATTTGTATATTTTTTATTCCTTATTTTACTTGTTCTATTTTTTATTTATTTTTATTTTTTATTATCTGTGTTTTTTTGTTCTGTCACTGTCATTCTGTTACACTGTGGAAGCTTCTGTCACGAAAACAAATTCCTCGTATGTGTAAACATACCTGGCAATAAAGCTCATTCTGATTCTGATTCTGATTCTGATATCTGTTACTATCAGCGTGTCCTCAGAGCGATTTAAATGCTCTACATACTCTAGACTGCGTGTTGCTCCAGCTGTATAAACACAGATGTGTAAATGCTGCTGCAAATATGATTAATATTTCGCTCCTGCATAAGGTGCAAAACTGCTAACATCACTTAGTTTAACTTGTTATGGTTGCTATTTTTTTTTAATTCAGTTAGGCAGACCACGTAAAATACACAGCAATATGGATTAAAAGAGCATTCACTTATCTTAGATGTGGATTTCAGATGTTTCTGAAGCATGCTGCAACTGTTTGATTTGCGAGCAGCGATGCGTTAGGAGAGATGCTGAAAGAATGGAATTAAATGGACCGCTGTGATAAGTGTCACTGGATTGGTACACATCAGGAACAGCTGACAATCAGCCGATACGAGCTTGTCTGACGTGGCCTGCCTGAAACGTGATGCTTGATTTTTATCAAATAATATGTCATTAATAATAGAGGTTCACTTTCGTGATTTGGTATGATTGCATTCACACCAGAAGCGAACCATACCGGAGTTCACATGAACTGTACCCCAGACCACCCTTTTTAAGCAGACTCTGGTACGGTTCGCGGGTGCGCATCCGAGTTCGGAAGACAGCGTTCACATCATCCAAATGAACCGAACTCTGATGTCAATCGAACCAGTGTAACCCGCATCAAAAGTGCCAGTGTGAAAGCACCCTAAATATCTTGCATTTAAAGATCAATATTACTCAAAAATCATACAATCCTCATCAATAGAGACATCAAAACATATTTTAGACTAAATATTAAGAAATTTGCATCATACACAAGTAAACTAATTGTACTCCAAATAAAGTTTAATTGTAATTTTTATATCAGTAAGTCTTGAGCAGTGTTACTGTAATTAAATTACTTATCCACTGTAAAAGTAAAGTAAGGGATTACTGTTCATTTAAAAGTAATGTAATTAAGAGTTAAATACTGTAAATAATTTCAACAGTTCTAAAATCAATATTGAAATTTATCGTCGAATGCAGCCTCTTTAACCATCTGCGCACTGGCGCATTCATTTGCAGTTATTCCTGATAACAGAGAAAATAACCTATAATACTCAGCATACAGATAAGACTAAAATCAGTCGAATCTGTAAAGGGTCTACTTTTATTTGTGTACACTGACAATAACAACAAAACATTGTAAAATAAAGAAAACACACTTTCTGCCATCTCGGTCTCCGTGAACTTCTTTCTGAAACATGTCTGAAAACGAAACTAGCGAAAACTTGACACACAGACATGAGAAATATGTCTACAGAAAACTTGAAGTGTCTACATTTAAATGAACAAATTAAAATCTAAAACTAATATTCTCTGATTATGTAAGCCGTATGAAACCAATGCGACGTACAGTCTTTCCCGTCTGAGCTTATTATCTGCAGCCATACCTGCGCGCATAAGCTCTCATCACCTAGATACAAAAAACATATAACTAAAAAAAAATCAAGATTCATCTACTTTTCATCATTTTTGGAAGAAGACTCGCTATGAGGAATAAGCCGGAATTTACCTCAGAAGAACAGCGTGATCTGACGTGGCTTTATTCAGCGGAGGATATCATTTCTGTAATTTATTCTTACTTATATTAGTTAATGTGTTATTTTCACATAAACTTGTACGCATTAAACTAATTTGGCTTTAAAAATCTTGCTAAACTGAAATGTGTTAAAGCGAGCGAAACATAATATACATTCAGATATATAGGAAACTTTTTGTATTACATATAGGCAAATTTTTTTTTTTTTTGCTATCATATAATACAAATGTGATGAATGTTACAGGAATGTTTAGATCAGTGTTTACTAATATCAGATGTCAATTTTATAATGTCCTAAGCAATATAAGAATAGTTTATAAAATATCAGAATGTTTATGTACTGTGTGGTAATACAAAGCATATATGCATGAATGACAGTACAAAATCATATTTTTTAGAGTATTTCTACGTTAACCAAAGAAGGTTACATTTTTTTTTAAATAAAAATGTTTAAGTATTACTGTTGTTTTAAAGCTAAAAGGCTGAACTATTCTATGTTTGACTCAAATTGAAAGAATAAAGATTTTAATTTCTACTGTCTATGCATCAAGGTTTATAGGTATTTTAATATGTAATTAACGATTCGAGTAATTAAGTAACTTATTAAGTAATTAAATTACGTTTCAGACAGAGTAATTAGAAAAGTAATTTAAATATAATATTGATGATGTAATTAATAATTAATTACTTTTTGAAAGTAACTTACCCAACACTGGTCTTGAGCGATATGTCAGTAAATATATTAATAGATTTGAACTATATTTAGTGTGAAATAAATGTATTTTAAATATATAACTTTTTTATTGTGTTTTGTATAAGCACAATAAGGCTCATTAAATAGCTCTACACTTGAGTCCTTGTTTTCTCTCTGGCGAGAAAAGGGTGCTTGATAAATACAGTTGCAAAGGAACTAAAAATAATTTTAATTTGGCCATAATTTAGTCATTACCAACTACTCCTAAATTAAGCCCTTATCCAGGAATGCATTTGGTAATGCAACAGTTCTGCTTCTGAGCGTGCCACTAATTACATTTGAACATTGATACACTTTGTACACTTCAACTTAAGAGATAATAACTGAGCCAGCTGCATCAGGGACCTGCATGGGCTGGGTTCAATAGCAAAATGGTTAGGCTGGGAGTAAGAGTAAAACCACCAATTAGACTGCTAGAATCAATAGGGTCCAGGACTTCTGGAAATCAATTAATTTCCCCTTTTTCATTAAGATTCAAGCAATTGTTCTACTGACACAGTCAAGTGATTTAATAAAAAATTGTCAGTATCAGTAATAAAAATCCCAGGGTCACCAATAGTTAATTCTATGACCAAATTGAGAGTGTGCAAGCAACTACTGGCCAGGTTTATTAAACCTGGCAAATCAGCCTTGGACCACAATCTCATAAAAGTGCAGATGGCAGTGGAAAGTTCTGCGGGTGATCTACTAACAGAAAATCAATGCTTTCAGCTTAAAATCTCTATTCATATTGTGTGTGTGTGTATGAGAATTGTGTGCATATTTTAAGCCAAGACTACATCTTACTTAGACTATTTAATGCTTTCAGCAATATGCCACAGTTTGCTTCTATGTTTTTTCAAGAGACGGATACTTTTGTGAAATTATCATGGTTTAAGATTTTCTGAAAGATCTGATTACCTCTCCAGGGCGGATTTTGATGTAGAAATTACTCCTTTTGTAGGAGATCTTGAGGATCTTTGGCCAGGCAAAACGATTGATTCTCAGCCTGTCACGGTAAATCAATAGACCACTGGCACACACGCCCAGCATTATGTCAATCCCTTCTGAATCCTGCCTCAGAAAGAATGGGTGATTATTAAAGGCACAGTCAGCTAAATTACATAACTTCTACTGCAAGAAGTTTGCCTAATACTAACTATGTTAGTAAATATTTTTTAGAAAACATTTAAATGTTGAGTGTATGATTTCTATATTCACTAATGGCACTAATTACAAGCTACTTGCTGTTGTAGTGTCTATAACAGTTGTAGTTACAGATTGTACCACGTGATTTTTATGTACCTTAGCATGATGCAGGTCAACACCGTACATGGAGAGTTTCTTTGCATTTTCCAAGAAATTAATTTCCGCCTCAGCAGGTGTCATTCCCCTGAGAAAAAGGAAGAAAATAACCATTCTGGTTATCCAAAGGTGCCCCTGACAGTCACATGTGTGCATTTCCCAACATTTACAACAGCTTCAAACATAGCTGCATAGCTGCAGCTCCATACAGAATTTACAATCAGGACTGATTTATTCATTAAAGAACTGATATATTTATTAAAAGTTTTATAATAAAATTTTAAGAAATCAATTAGAACTATTCTGAAACAGTACATAATATTTGTTAACATTTGGTAATATTATACATCCTATCCATTGTCCAACTGCCTTTCCTATGTATAGTTTACAGGCATGCTGGAGCCCATCCCAGCACCTCAGGCCATAGGCAGGGAACATTACATATACTGGTTGTATTATTAATATAATCTGCAATATAATCTCTTTTGCATTAGACAAGTACTGTAAAATCTCTCAGAAATAAATGCAGTCTGTAATATCTCTCTCAGACCTGTAAGTTCTATGTAGTTCCATCACCCTTTCCTCCAGTTCACGAGTTTGGTTGGGGGCAAAGTGGAAGTCACTAACGTAGTCGGAGCCATGGTCATCTTGGTCAAAGTCTCCCAGTTCTGCCTGCACGGTGTAGGAACCCAGCAAAGCATGTGTGACAAAGGAACAGGGCAGACGGCCAGAGAGGATGTCATTTCGCAGCTGCAAACACAGGTAGTACCTGGAACAGAGAATATGCGCTAGAGTCTCATGAACATGCAGTCATGCACACAGACCAACGACCAAGGTGAGGATATTCATTAAATAATTAAACTAAATTTCTATTTGTTTTTCACCAAACCCTATCATTTACCCCCAAAACACTTGGATAAAAATAAACTTTTGTACTAATATTAGGACATCATCAGACTTCACTGTCAATTCTCAGTCATTTATGTTTTTTTTGTTGTTTTTTTTGTGCAGGGTAATCAGACACAGAGGGACCTACAAGTTGCAATTAAAATTATTCAACCACTTTGACCTGCAAGACAGTTTGCTTCAGAGAACAAAAGTTTATGAAACCAATTCAAAGGCATCAGTAGACTATTAGAGAAAGTTTATTAATACACATTTGAATGATTCTGAGAACGTAAAGTTGATGATGAAAAAAATCTAATTGGCTCTAAACATTCATGTTCAAACTTATTCAACCCCCAAAAGTCAAATTTGATGGAGAATCTTTATTCTTTAAAACCACAAATAAACACTGCCTGTAAGTGCTTAGAAGCTTCTGTCACCTCTCTACTGCAATCTTGGCCCATTCCTCGCCCGAAAAAGCTTCCAGATCACTGATAATCTTTGGTTTTTACATTGCTTTCTTCAAAATCAACCAAATATTTTCATTGAGAATTAAATCTGGAGACTGAACAGGCCACTCAAGAAAATTCTATGACCAATCCCTCTACCAAGCATAAGTATATCTGAATGTATACTTTGGGATGGCTGTCCAGCAGGAAAGTCCATTGATCATCAAGCTTTAGTCTCTGCATTGAAGGCATCAAGTCTTTGTCAAAATGGCCTGATACTTCAAAGAACCCATTATGTCCTTCATACAGTCATGATTTCCACTTCTTGCAACAGTAAACCACCCCCATAACAGGACTGGTCCACCTCCACATTTGACCACAGAGGTGATGTTCTTCTGCTTATAATCTTTGCCTTTTTTGCACCAGATGTACCGCTGATCCATAGGTCCAAAAAGTTCCAGTTTGGTCACATCACTCCATAAATCATTCTTCTAGAACTCTGTATGTCTATCAAAATTAATTAGTTAATTAAAATAAATTAGCATGATCAAGCCGGTCTAACATGTATGTTTTGTTTTTCCATTGTGTTGTTGGTTTGACCTAGTTTTCCTGTGTTCTAATTAGTTCATTCTGTTCAGCTGTTGTTTTGTTTATTACCTCATTATTTCCTTTGTTTGGTTCATGCTTATAAGTCCTCAGGGGCCCATTTCAGAAAGGAGGTTAAGAGAAAACTCTTGAGTATGTTAACCCAGAAATAAGGGAAACTCTGGGTTTTCCATTTCAGAATGGAAGCTTTGTCAAACCTGAGAATGCTGGGTAAGTCAAGTCCTTCATGGGATGAGTCCAGAAGTGAATCTACCCACTCAGAGAAAGAAGAAATTACTAACAGTGAAATTATCAGATCACAGGAAAGGAAGGAGGGCCGTAAACCATCTTGTGCATACTGTTGTAGTAATGATCACCATCTTAGTCATTGTCCTGAATTCCAGAGTTTTGATACAGTAGTCAAACGGAAATGTATTGCTGACAATTGTTGTTGGAGATGTGGTTGGGCCCATAGATCATCTAAATATGATGGTTCAGAAAGAACCATGCTTATATCTTCTGCTGCAGAGAGTTTAGGTCTTCATGGGGCGGCAGAATCATTGGTCCTTCGAACCATCCGACTAGGCTCAGAGAAAATTGAAGGTGCTACGGTTTCCTTTTCCAGTTTGCCAGCTTTCCATAAGCAGAGTATCAAATATGAGGAGCCTTTACTGCATTTATCTCAAATGCTTGATTTACCTGAACAGACTTATCCAGTGCAGATCCTCCAGCAATGCTATCAACATTTAAGAGGCATTCCTCTGCAGGAGTTTCAGAAGGTTAAATCTATATTACTAGTGGGAGCTGATCATCCTCCCCTTCTTTGCTCCAAAGAGCGAGTACGTTTAGGTCCTCCTGGAAGTCCAGCTGCTTTGAATACTTGACTGGTGTGGACACTGCAGGGACCTACTTCTTTGTGGTGAGAAGACTAACTCCACGACACAGTGTTTATTTTTCAAGATTCCCACTCCATGGATCAATTGCATGAGGATGTGAAGTTATTGCAAGTTGATGTACGTCTTTCCTCTCAGACTCCCAAAGCCTGCTCAGCCTTTGCCTATTGCCTTGCCTAGTACTTCTGTGATTCTTCTTTCGTCTATAACCCTGCCAGAACCATGGCCTCCACCTTTTTCAGGAGTTCTGTTATGGCCTGTATACTGTCATCTGCAACTGTTCTGTTGAAGCTTTGTTCTTTATCTAGTATCCTGTTGGGGCAGCATTGGATGGTTCTATTTGTCTAGAGTTTCCCCAGAGTCATGGTTTCCACATTTACATGTATTTCATAATGATTTATCTCCATTTAATGTAACGTTAAAAAATGTACCATTTTATACAGTTCCTCACATACAAATCTTGACTTTACAATTGTTAGAGTTGGAAAATTGTGTGAACTTTTGTGGTTACTGGTTTCATGGTTAAGAGGGATTCAGTAACAATCTGTTAAATTCCAATGGGTTTAAATGGCTGTGGTTTTCATGAATGGAAACATGTAACCTGTACATTGTTATAAAATTAATTGGTATTGTGAATTTTCTTGTATGCAAATGTTAACATATTTGGGGGCAGCTGTATAAAATTCTGCTGCGTTCTGATTGGTTGACAGTTCTGATAAGAACACCTGTGGCCTCTAACTAATTAAGCCTTAATCTCAATGCATTTGTGTGTGAGAAGCCATCTCTGCATGCAAACATGACCTGTGTGGAATTGTGTTGTTGACTAAAGTTTCTTTTTATGTATAATGTGATTTGTTTATACTGAAGTGTATTTACTTTCTTTGATCTTTATTGGATTTGTTAAAGTTGATTTAGACTTCATGTATAATTTGTGCTAATGTGTTTGTATATATTGATTTTCTATTTGTTTATAGTATACCAGAAACCAACAATTACCAGCACTTGTTACCTTGGGAAATGTCTACTCCTATATGAGAAAAATAAACTAGAAAATGAGATGATGACTGAATGAGTTTTAATGGACTCACCATTCTGGTAGCAATAGCCCAACCAGCCTAAAATTCCTTCCAATTCTCTACAAAGCTCGTTTCTGAAAGACGGGTAACTTATACTCTGAGTTAGTTCCCATGGTAACTTACTCCATGAACCTAACCTGGGGCCTGTACCATGATGGTGGCTGAACAAACTCCGTGTTATAGGATTAGTTTTGATTTGACAAAACCAAACTGATGCAATCAGGCTTAATTGGTACCATGACGCAGATAATCAACTTTCTCTGTCAACTCGGGCTTTGATCCTTAAGCTATGATTACGCTACTGGCTAATCATAGTACATACTGGCACATAAAAGAATGACGTCGGCACCGAACAACCAATCGCGTTCAATATGGATAGAGCGAGAGCTGTATATTTTCCCACGGAGGAGCAAGAAATAATTATTCAAAAATACGAGGAATATAAACACGTCTTTCAAGCATGCAGTAATACTGTCTCTGCTGCCAAAGCACGAGAAGAGTGTTGGAGAAAGATCGCTGATGCGTAAGTTAAACAAATACATTCAATAGGTTATTAATTAAAAGTGTGCTCGTGTATATGATGGTAACCCTTTACAATAAGGTTGTATTTGTTTAGAGAACTTAATGCATTAGCTAACATGAATTAACAATGAACAATAGTTTTTCAGCATTTATTAATCTAATGTTAATTCCGATAGAGTTGTTCAAGTTACTCGTGTTACTTCACTGTGCATTAGACGTAATGTTAACAGTTAGAGTTTTATTTTAAAAGTGTATTAAATGCTGAAATTAAAATGTACATATGTATACTATATGTATGTATAAATGTATTTGTATATAAAAATGTGAATGTATATTACATCAAAGATTAATATTCATTGATTTTTAGATGCAACCCCAACTACAAATGTTCTTGGCAGCAGATAAAGACAAAATATAAAAATATAATTCAAAGTGGTGAGTATTTATAGCCTTTTATTATTTTCGTGAACATTTTCACAACCTTTTTTTGCAGCAAACAGAAAAAAGTGTGACGTTCTGAAAATACACTGTGGCAGAGAAGTTGGCTCTGAGTAGCAATAAGGGGTGGCCGATTATGGATGGGATTACAGGTGCTGTACAATCTGACCCTGGTGCTGGCTCCTCTAAGCAAGTGACACTGGGTATGTGTGCAATGCATTACTACGTTTTAAAAGTTTTACATGTGGCTGACTGTATGTTCTGCAGTAGAGGGAAATACTTCCTGTTGAAGCCGGCACACGTTCACACAGTCTCCCACACAGAGGTTTACATTTGCCTGCTTTTATTTATTAGGGCGAAGCAAATGACGAAGACACCCTCTCTGTGTGTTCTGAAACCGTTGCTGAGCTGAATGCATTTGACTATTTTTTTTATTTTTATTTTTTTTTATGGCACACATTTGAATGTGTCACACAAATGTGACTGGCCCTTATCTCTTTTACACTGCAAAAATTGCTTATCTTACTTAGTATTTTTGTCTTGTTTCTAGTGAAAATATCTAAAAATTCTTAAATCAAGATACTTTTACTAGATAAGCCAATTGACTTAATATATTTAGTCTTGTTTCCAGGGGGAAAGAAACTAAATTAAGTGCATTTTTGCTTAAAACAAGTAAAATTATCTGCCAGTGGGATAAGTAAAATACTCCTGTTTTAAGAATATTTTACAAAAATACTAAGTAAGATAAGCCATTTTTTGCAGTGTATTGTAGGATTTTTCACAACCTGCCCCAGAAACTGAGGCCTCTACCTCAATGGGCTTCAGAAGGAATGTGAACAAGTTAATGCTTTAAACCTTTCACATAAATTACAGCCAGTCCTGTGCCTGTATTAAGTCATGCAATTTGTGATTTGACTTGCCTTAAAGGAGTCATGATGCGAATTTTTCCTTTCTCTTTGGAGTGTTACAAGCATTTGGTGCATAAAGAAGATCTGTAAAGTTGCAAAGACTAAAGTCTCAAATCCCAAGAGATATTCTTTATAAAAGTTAAGTCAACCACGCCTACCTAAAACGGCTCATTCTAATACGCCCCCACATGTCTACGTCACAATGTGGGAAGATTTGCATAATGCCGCCCAAATGTTCACGCAAAGAAAGAAGACGTAACTTTTATTCTCGCTGTAGTATTGTAG
>NW_015634043.1:194618-196064 GCF_001515625.1 Sinocyclocheilus rhinocerous
CTTGTTGTTTGTCATTTCTCCGATCACAAATGCAGACATGGTTTTGTGTACGCGGCGTGATGCAACGCGTAAAAAGACAGCATAAGTCATTATAATCTGTAATTATGTCCCCACTGGATGCAACCAATGCCTCATTTGTAATGAGTTTTAATGTTTTTGTCTTGTCGCTCCGGGACACGGCATCACAGTATGGTAAGGGGCGTAACATTTCAGTCACATGCTTAAGGTATTCGGCCAACCACAACGCACTGGATAGCTGGCCAATCACAGCACACCTCGTTTTTCAGACCGATGAGCTTTGTAAAAATCGACTCGTTTCAGAAAGGCAGGGCATAGAGGAGAAACAATAATGTACAGTATGTGGAAAATGTGTTTTTTGAACCTTAAACCGCATAAACGCATTTCATTACACCAAATACACCAAATAATGTTCTTTTTAGCAGCATCATATGACCACTTTAAGAAAACTTGTAATGATTTTCTGTGGTGGAATTATGTTTCAGGTGGAAACTGACTCAGTCAGGGCCCTTTACAAAAGGAGCCTAGAATTGGACTGCACTCTAAAGGAGCTGGACTATGAGCTGAGGAGCCTCCAAATTAAAAAAAAATTAATTTGAGATCAAACAGCTGGAATAACAGATCTCAGTATGTGAACTTACTAAACCAAGCAACACAGTAGTATGAACACTGAATACTTATTAATGCAACTTTCTCTTTCTGCCTCCCTAGCCACATAAACCATAAAACCATTTGAGACCTATCTGCAGTTTCAATGTGCTTTTATTAAGTAAAATATTGTATGGTGATTGCATCTCTGACAGCTGCGCCAGCTGGGTGGTCAAGTGTGATGGGGTCAATTTCATCGGGGAGAAGCTGGTTTTGTGGTGGTACTCGCTTCTTTCTGATAGTGGCTATATTGTGCAGAATGGCACATGCAACCACTATCTGTGATGCCCGCTCTGGTGACACCCTTAACCGCCGAAGGCAGTTGAAAGTTTAGGATGCCAAAGGTCATCTCGATCTTGACCCTGGATTTACTGAGGGCCACATTGAAGCGGTTTTGTGGCCTTGTCTGAGGGTCAGGATCAATGTTCCCTCTAATTTTTTTTTTCTTGCTGAGCAAAACTTTTCTCTATTGGGCGGACATTTCGGCCACCTGAGCAAAAACATTTTTTATACCAGACCTGTACAGCGTGTAACTTTTAACTTTAATGTGCTATTTACATTTTATTTGACCATTGATGTAACTAAATGATGTACATTTTAGGTTTCTTTCTTTTTTTTCTTTTTTTTTTTTTTTCTTTCTATTTAAGATATCACTGAAGACAGGAGTAATGATGCTGAAAACTCTGCTTTGCTTCACCAGGAATACATAATATTTTAAAGTACATTAAAATAGGAAACCAATATTAGAAATTGCAATAGCCTAATAGCTCACAATAGTAC
>NW_015634043.1:196100-198726 GCF_001515625.1 Sinocyclocheilus rhinocerous
ACTAAATGATGTACATTTTAGGTTACCTGAGAAAATATTTTTACAGTATAAAACACTGCCGTTCAAAAGTTTGGGATCAGTCAATTTTTAAAAGAAGTTTCTTAGGCTCATCAAGGCTGTATCTATTTGATCAAAAATACTGAATATTATTTCACAAAATAATATTGTGAAATACTATTGCAATTTAGAATAAAAGTTTTCTATTTTAATATACTTTAATTTAATTTATTCATGTAAAGCAAAGCTGAATTTTCAGTGTCACATGATCCGTCCGATTTTAGTTAATGAGGAGGAAGTTGAGCAGGTAACAATATATAAGTATTTAGGTATCTACTTTGATTCTCAGCTGCAATGGAGTCATCAAGTGGACTATGTTTGTACACGAGCTAGTCAGCGCTTGCATTTTTTGCGAAGGCTCAGGGTTTATGGGGTGGATAAAACTATCATGTTACTGTTTTACAGATCAGCTATTGAATCTATAATATGTTATGGTTTTACAATATGGTTTGGAAATTTGACTGTTAAACTTAGGTCACAACTTCAAAATGTGGTTAGAAGAGCTGGAAAAATAATTGGTATGTTGTCTCCACTTTCTCTTCAGGACATTTTTGAGAGGTCTGTTAGGAAGCAGAGTCTTAAAATTATTGGTGACCAAAGCCATATTCTCCATAAGGAGTATGAGCTAATGCCCTCGGGCAGGAGATATAGGGTTCCAATCTGTAAGCTGAAAAGATACAAATTTTCTCTAATTCCATTATCTGTCAAATTATTGAATAAGTGATTGAAATTGTTGTGTGGGTGAGGGTAATGTGATGGGTAACATGTAATGTTGGTGTATTACTAGGATTGTATAGGAATTATATGTTTTGGAATGGTGTAATAATATTTTTTTTTATTAATAATGTTTGATCTGCTCTCCCGGTTGCCTAAGACAAATTTCTCCTAAGGGAGACAATAAAAGAGAAACTAAAACTTAATTTAAAATCAATGTTGGAAACAGTTGTGCTGCTTAATATTCTTTGGGACCGGTGATATTTTTCAGGATTCTTTGATAAATAAAAAGTTATAAAGAACAGTGTTTATTCAAAATAGAAATTTTGCGTTACAATATACACTATACTATTCAAAAGTTTGGGGTCAGTACATTTTTTTTCTTTTTTATTAATACTTTTATTCAGCAAGGATGTGTTAAATGGAAAAAAAGTGATAGTAAAGACTTACATTGCTAGAAAAGATTTCTATTTTTAATAAATGCTGTTCTATCAAATAAATACAGCCTTGATGAGCATAAGTGACTCCATTAAAAAACAAGGTCAATTATTTATTAGGTTTATAATATAGGCCTAATATAATATAATATCAAAACAAACTGAAGCATTTAAACTGATAAAAGAGAATAGAAAACAAACTGAAGCATTTAAACTGAGATCTGCAAGTTCAATATTTTCAAAGAAAAAAAAACGTGAATGTGATGGCTTCTATAGCTATCTAATCATCTCTATGAAGTACAGTTTGCACAATACACCTGTGTGTGACTGTAAATATCTCTGAGTTTTGTTACCGTTCTGTGCCCATCATCCGCTATTTCCAGCACTTAATCAAGCCACTCTTCTTTAAAACACGAGGACGTTTTATTTCACGTCATTGCGTTTGCGTTGGCTCTCGATTTGAGCTATTTCGTCCGCAACCACTGAAGTATTCGGTTTCTACAGCGACTCATTTGGCGCACATCATTCTCTTTCTATGAAACCTGTAAACCGCATTCACCGTTTCTAACTCTATAGCGATATCAACTTTATAGTGGTTTAACCGATCATTGCAGTTCTTTCATTTTTACTTGAATACAATCAAATGGCTTTCCCAGCTCATTTTTGCGTGTGCGCGGCACATTATTTCTTCTGCGCGGCCGCGCGCGCGCAGCTTAGAGGGAACATTGGTCAGGATAGGGGGTTAGTAAAAATCTCTGGCATGCATAACCCCTGTCTCCTACCAACAGACCATCAAAAAGCCCTGTCACAGAACAGAAAAGGGGAAAATTGTATAAGTTTTGCTTTGTCAATTAAAATGAACACTAAGTTGTTTTGTACTGTTCCAAATTTAACTTGCCTTCCTCAAAGCGCTGACACAGCACAGACTCACGGAAAATCCGTGAGTCATGCACTGAGCCAGGCCATTTGGCATCCAAGCTTATGATCATGTATTCATGATCACAAGTCATCTGTAGATGAAATGTACAGTAGATCATTGTCATATGTGTTAATGATTCATTTCACTGAAAATAAAAATCATCTTGCATATAATTCTATAATTGGAGATACATTTGGCATTGCAGAAAGTTAAGAAAAAAAACTTTTCACTAACATTTTTTTTCAGTATCTTATTGAAAACATATTTAATTTTAATAATTCAGTGCTTGCCAAACACAAGTTACTTCCTTTTTACTTTTAATGAAAAAACAGATGTCTTTATGGTATTGTTTGTCAACTCTGTTACAGACAAATTAGCCAATGTGTAGAAATAACAATAAATCATAACAGGAAAAATCCTTGTTTCATTAGACAAATAGTCCTTACATTCCATCACTTGAAACTGAGATAATATTTCACCTATGCATACCTTAAAAATT